>NW_026067911.1:1340506-1416352 GCF_014885135.2 Alexandromys fortis
GGTTACTATGTAAATTGGCTGCCCTAGAACTCACCTCCCAGACCAGACTTGCCTTGAGCTCACAGAGATTGGCCTGCCCTCTGCCTCTGCAGGACTCCATGGGGGGGGGGGGGTTCAGTTTGTGTACAGTCCTGTTCATGCCTTTCCACCTGACATCTGAGGACAGGTTCTGTCTTGACCAAGCTGTCTGTGCACAGATCCACAGCCCGAAGGAGGTCACCTGCCGTCAGACCTCTACAGTGCTGCAGGATAGTGTCATCATTGGGGCAGGCTTAAGACAGAGGAGGGCATCTTGAGTGTCAAGCAGGAACAGTAAAGGTGCCCTGTATTAAGAAGGAAGCTTGGAATCCATCTATTTAAGATTAATCACTATTCCCTTAGTTAAGCTGTTGTCACGTCTAAGTTTCCTCGCGTAGAAAATAATCTACACTTCCAGCTAAGTTATTCATGGTCCAGTTTGTTCTCAGAATACTATAATAGGCTTTGTGGAGATAAGTTTTATAATAGGGATTTAATGGAGTGAGAAGGAGCAAGTCCCAGGCCTTGGAGCATGAGCATTTGTACAGAGCACCTCCCCATCCCCTAGTCTGCACCCCAAAGGATACTCAGCCTTCTTTAGGTTCTAATTTCCACAAAAGAATCAGATGCACAGGCACAGCAGTCGCTTCCTATGGGGAAGGGACTTGCTATTTGCAGAGCTGGGGAAACAGCAAACAGGGTTGAGGGCCGAACTCAGCAGGGGTCAAGGAAGAGCCCTTCAGTGCCTCTTCCAGGGAGTGGTCCAGGTCCCTGCTCTGCAGGGAAATTCGAGTGGTGCTTTTTGAACAAAATTGTGTGTGTGTGTGGTGTGTGTATGTGTGTATGTGGGGGGGGAGGGAGGGAGGGAAGGAGGGAGAGAGAGATAGAGAGAGACAGATCCCAAGGGTCTATAGACACCAGCTTTATTTCCCAAGCTTTGATAGTTTCAACTGTTGACTCTGTGTAACTCTTCTGTGAAGACACTGTTACATCTTGTCAATTTTTCCTTTTCTTTTTTTTAACCGCTGTGTGATGTTACTTTTCTTATTTACAAATTCCCTCTACTTTGTATCCAAATGGAGCCTATTAGTCTTTTGCTTTACAAAGTAGCAAGGGACTTGAGCCAAACAATTCCTTGTCAATCCCCAGTCTTGATTTGCCCTGAGAAGGTGTTAAAAATCCCCCCTTTAAAGCCTCTCAAAACAGGTACACACTTAACTACTTAACAAGGTTACAAGTTCTTGATTTAATATTGAATTTGAATAATAATCGGTTTCTGCCACATGATAACCACGTCGTATCTAGTTTGTTGCAGCGCTGTCTACCCTATTTGCATATTTGTAGCAAAGTATAGAAAAGAGTAAAGATGCTTGGTTTATTATTTACATAAAACTGATTTTAGTCAGGTGGGGATTTTGAATCAGATTCTTAACACTTCTAACTTTTGAAAGCAGAGCCCCTTGCTTTGCTGCACGCATTTTAACGATTTCTACAGCTGACAACGCCTCTCCCTGGCCTTCCAAAATGTTTATACTGTCCCCAGTAACACTCCTCAAATGCTGTCGTTTCTGGCTAAATCCTTACTTAGGGTGCATGCTATGCCTCTGTGAGACAGGGTCAGGGGGTCAGAATTGATTTTGGAGGCCACCTGGAGAGTCTAGGCCATGAACTGACTCAAAAAATTTCTATCAGAGCCGGAATAGACCACCTCCCACGGTCGGATCTGGCCTGACACTCCAACAGCGGGACCAGCATCGCAGACGGGCTTGGGGAGAGGGCAGAGTTGTCGACCCCAAGAGCTGACCTCTTCAAACTTCAGGAGAATTTTTTTGGCAGTTACCACGGTGACTGGGTACTCTAAAGGCTTATCCTTCTTACTGAATGGAGGAGGAAAAAAAATAGGAAAAAATATGTTAAAACCTACCTCATAGAAATGTGTATCACAGTTAAGTTTTTGTTTTGTTTGTTTTTGTTTGTTTTTTTTTTTTAAAGAATGAGGATGGCCTTGACTTGTTTATTCTTTTGGATATTAATAAAGTCCTAAAAGATGCTTTCAAACTACAAAATTTGATGTTTGAAGCAGATCTGTTTTCATGTTTGTTATGTACCTGCCTGTTTTTTTCTCTTCTCTCCCTCACTCTCTCTCTTTCTTTCGGTGTGTGTATGTGGGAACCACATTACTGACAACATATGACCGAGTCATGAGCAAAAGTTTCAAACAATGCAACTGTATTGGAAATTCTAATATCACCCCACTCCTCTCACGGAATAATTAATTAGCTATTGGAGGGTGATATAGGTATGAATAATTTGCATTGGTATGGATTTTAAGGTCAGTTTTGTTATATGTATATGCATATTCCTAATTTTGATTAAGGTATTGTGATTGTGTAGTTTATTTAAAAATGTAATGTTTAATTAGGAAATATAGGTTGTTAATGGATAATCATAAATAACAGTCAAGCTTGTAGTCATGTTAGTTAGATTTTCTAGATATACAGAGATATATTTCAGTTAGATATTCTTCATATCTTTCAAAGACTGCAGAATATGGCATTTAATGTTTTAATAACTTAGGGTTTTTAATGACAATGAGACAGTCTGCTCCTGGCAGCACCAATCTACTTTGAGAGGAAGATGGGCATCGAAGAGGATCCTTATGGAGTTTGATAGCCAGCCATTTGGGCAAGAAACTGTTCTTGCCTGGACTGTTGCATAAACTGGACACAGAGAACCAGCAGAGAGAGGACTGCTGAACTTGCCTAAAGGTGAGATGGTCTTTTTGGGTTCCTGATTCATAAAAGAGTCTGTGAGACATTCTGCAAGACACAGCAGAAAGTGACTGAACTGTCTTTGAAATTTCCTGCTTCATGAAAATGTCTGCTGGATACTATGGGCCTGAAGGCCGAAGATGGATACCCCAATGGTACAGAGGAACTTTGTGTGACTGTCCAGGCAGCGAGATGTCTCTGTCATTTCTAGAGTTTTGGACTTCTTGTTTGCTTAGGTAATATTATATCCTTCTGGAGTCTTTGATGGAGTTGAAGAATGGTTAGTTATAGTTTTCCTTAGTTATGATAAAAGATAAAGTAGATATAAATATTGTAACTATAATTCTTGCTTGATAACTGTTTTGTTATATGTAATCTTACTATGTTAAAGTGAAAGCCTTTCTTTTTTTGTTTAAACAGAAAAAGGGGAAATGATGGAGGTGGGTCATTTGTCTATCTGTTATTTTCATTGGTTAATTAATAAAGAAACTGCTTGGCCTTTATAGGGCAGAAAATTAGGTAGGCGGAGTAGACAGAAGAGAATGCTGGGAAGAAGGCAACAAGCAGTCGCCATGGTTCCCACCCGACACAGCCGCAGGTTAAGATCCTCCCTGGTAAGCCACCTCGTGGGCTACACAGATTATTAGAAATGGGTTAGATCAATATGTAAGAGCTAGCCAATAAGAGGCTGGAACTAATGGGCCAGGCAGTGTTTGAAAGAATAAAGTTTCCGTGTAATTATTTCGGGGCATAAGCTAGTTGGCGGCCAGGAGGGAAGTCTCTAAATAAACATTTTTGCTATAAAAACAGGCTCAAGGTACTTCTTCCTCTTGAGTGGATATTCTCCATTGTATCTCCCTTGAAATAATAAACGGGGGAAAAAGCCAAGAACAATTGTCATTACATATATTACCCACAAATGACGTCACAAAAATAGTATATATGTTAAGAACAACACTCACAGCTGGAGAGATGGCTCAGTCAATTAAGACCCCTGGTCACTCTTCCAGAGGACCCAGGTTCAATTCCTAATACCTACACAGCAGCTCACACCTGTCTGAAGCTCAAGTCTCAGGGGGTCCAATGCCCTCTTGTGACTTCCATGGGCACCAGGCATGCACATGGCATACGGACATATGTGCAGACAAAACACCTAGACACACTCACACAACAACAACAACACAGCCACTCTAGAAATACTTTATACATAACAATGAATACACAGAGAAAAAAATACTTTATTTAAGAGCAACAAATACTGAAACTTAAAACTTAAAATACTCACCAAAGCCGGGTGGCAGTGGCACACACCTTTAATCCCAGCACCTGGAAAGCAGATGCAGGCATTTCTCTGTGAGTTCAAGGCCAGCCTGGTCTACATAGTGAGTTCCAGGACAGTCAGGGCTACACAGAGAAACCCTGCCTGAGAAACAAAACAAAACAAAAACCAAGCAACAACCAAAACCCCAACCCACCAAATGGTCTTTCATGCTAATATCAAATATGATCTTGACATAAAGTCCTGGCCAATGCAGATATTTCCACACTTTAATTTTATTCCATTCCGCAGAGCAACAGCACACACACTAGAGAAACTGCTACTTGACTTTTGGTCACAGGTTATTACATAACATTCCTTAAAATAACTCCTGGATGATACATGAAAGTAAATAAGAACCATAGTAAGAGTGTTTTGTTTGTTTTTAGCTGGGAAGGCTAAGGAGGAGACTCTCTAGTGGAGGGGTTGTTTGACACCGGGGAGGCCCTGGGTTTGAGTTTCAGCCCTACTAAAAGTTAGCAATGACAAACCAACTAGAGAGCTGAACAAGTATTCTGGGAACTAAAATCATGGGCTTTCAATGTTGTTGTTGCTCTGATCCACCCTCATCGGAAGAATCTGGACCCCCCCTCCCCCCACATACCTCTTGGGTGTTTGATATGTGCCCACTCACTTACACCAGTGTTTAGGAGCCCTTCTACACACTGCAGAAGGGAGGGCTGACAGGCATTTAAGAAGGCATTGGCTATATAATGAACAATGTCTTTGGTCTAAAGACCATTTTCCTTTTTCTGCTGGAAATGACAGCCCCTAAACTCCCAGATCAAAGTCATCCTCGGCTACATTATGAGTTCAAGGCCAGCATGGAATGTAGGGGAACCTGGTTCATAAAATAAATAAAGTAAATATGCATTTTTCTTCATATGGATTCTAAGCCTACCCCCCCCCCCCCCGGGCCAAAAAAAAAATAAATTACAGAACTGTAGTAACTGTCACACCCAAAATGACACAGAAGTGGCAGGAGAGTGCTCTAAGCTGCTCTTGAGTGTGCCTTCTGCTGTGACCTATTTTTACTGTTTCGTAATCACCACTGGCTTCCTGGAATAGAATGAACATGAATCTATGTATTCAGTAATTTGCCTTTTCTCCCCCCCCCCCCCTTTGGTGTTTTGAAACAGTCTCTCTGTTTTGTAGCCCTGACTGTCCTGTTACTTGATGTACACCAGGATGGCTTCCAAATCCTGAGTTCTGGGGTCAAAGGGGTGCGCCACCATACCCAGCTGGCTGTCTGTGTGGCCCAGGAAGACCTTACTCTTGAGAGTCTCCTGCCTCAGCCTCTCTACGGCTGGGACTACACGCATGTATCACTGATTAATTCATCTCGATTTTAAAAGGAAAGAGGATGTAATTCAGGAATCATTTTTTTTCTTGTCTTTTTCTCAGAACAGCCCCAGAAGGAAATGCTTCAGATGCCCCTCCGGCTGACCTTGAGTGGACCTTGCTGTGTAACCAAACACAGTTGCTAGGATTTTCCAGAGAGCAGCTTCTCCAATGCCTGAGTCACTAACATGGTGGTGCCACCCACTGTCTGAGATCAACTCACATGGTCCTTCCAGCTCCAGGACCTCCTGGCAAGCTTCTCACAGGGCCCAGGGCTAACAAAACAGGAGGAGCAGCAAACAGGAAAGGAGGCCATTCTGAGGTTTGCAAGGGATGTCTGCAATCCCAAACCAAAGGAACCAGCCACTTTCTTTTAAATGAGTCGAGAATTTCTAAGTTTGATCTGAAAAAGAAAAAAAAAATTCAAATGTAGGTCCTATATTCCCAAGACCCATCAATTAGCTTCTTCAATTTTAAAATTCCCCTCTCAGAAGAAAAAAAGTAGTTTTTCATGCCTTTATTCTCATCACTTGGGAGACAAAGAATGGTGGGCCCAGATCTCTGAGTTTGAGGCCAGCCTCATCAACAGTGAGTTTTGGGACAACCAGGGCTACACAGAGAAACTCTGTCACCAAAAATAAAAAAAAAAAAAAAAAAAAAAAAAAAAAAACCCACAAACCCCCCCCCCCACAAAAACCCAACCAATCAAATAAACAAACAAATAAAAAACTAGTCATTTTTCATTTTCCTTCCTTTTGGGGTGACCTTGAACTTGTTCTGTAGCTGAGTATGACCTTGAACTTCAGAATCTCCTGGTTCCACCTCTCAAGTACTAGTTTATTCTGTGCTGGAGATCCCAGCCCAGGACTTCCTGCACTCTAGAAAAACACTTGACCAGGGTGGAGAGATGGCTCAGTGGTTAAGAGCACTGACTGTTCTTCCAGAGGACCCAGGTTCAATAACCAGCACCCACGTGGTAGCTCACAACCGTCTGTAATGCTAAGGTCTGGCACCCTCACACAGACCAACATGAAGACAAAATGCCAATTTAAATGAAAAAAAAAAAGTAAATTATTAAAGACAGACAGACAGACACAAAAAGAAAGCATTTTGCGAACTGAGCTGCATCTCAGTTCTCATTTTTCTGTTTTGCGTATAAACATTTGTGCAATGATACGGATATTTTGTTTAGTAGTTAGTCGAGCTGAAGGTTCTCCGATGGTAAAAACCCATCCCATCTGTGTGCTGTAAAACCTGCAGATACATTTACAGGCACAAAGCCTGAACTCCAGAGGCCCCACTGGCTGCAATCCACTCAGATGGAGCTAGGCCTTCCCTGCCTGCTCAGTGTCATCACAGGTCAGGAAGTGTCAACTCCGCAACACCAGCAGATATCTTGGAGCCCTGGAGTCCTTCAGGTACCAAATGTTCTGGAAAATAACCTGATCAGAGACCTCATGAAACCAGGTGTGAAATAAAAACCTCCAGCAAACTGCCTTGACCAGCTTCAAAACTCTCAGGAAGGGTACTGTATGGAACATAGCAAGGTCATGTTGCCAATGGTATTTCTCTAGCTAAATTTCTTTCTGCAGTTGTTCTAGCCAGGAAGCATCGACCTAGGAATTTTCTCTAGTAGGGCCCAGTCTCCTTTCGGCTGGGTTTGTAATTAGATGTCAAACAGGAGGCCTGTGGCCTTAGTTATCTTCCCTCCAAGTGACAGGAAAGACTGCCCAAATAGCTACGAGCTATGAGACATACAGGATGTCCGCTCAGCCCCAAATGACTTCACTGTGCAGACTTAAGGCTGCCCTATTTGGCATCAGCTTTGCTGTCTTTCTTCAAGACTGGAGAACCTTGAGAACAGAGTGAAAAAAAGCCTGGGCAAACGCAGGGCTATGGCCCATAGCGGGCCGCCACGTGTGGACTGCGTTCTGTCACTCACTCTCTGTGGAGCCGTCCTAAATTTCTCTTAGTCATTGCTTCTGGGGGCTAATTTCTCTCTCTCTCTCTTTTGTCTAACTTTTGGGAAAATAACCATGATTTCATTCTGAAAAGTTTCCAGGGGGCCCAAGAAGAGAAACGGGTTAGGGAAAAGACGACACTTTCTCATTCTTTTTCCTCCTCCTCCTGCCTCATCGTCCGTCCCTCCCACTCCTGGGCTGGGATAACAGGTGTGCCCCACCATGCTCAGCGGGACTAGGGTGTAGCATGTGAGGTCCTGGGTTCAATCCTTCACTGCATAAGCCAGGCTTGGTGTCACAGCCTATGATGCTAGTCCTCAGGAGGTGGGGGTGGGAGGCTCAGAAGTCCGAGGCTGTTCTCAGAGACACAGTGAGTTCTAGGTTCTAGGCCAGTCTAGGTTACCTGAGGCCGAATCAACATCAAATGCAAACAAGAGAGTCCAGAGCTGAACAGAGAGAAGAAAGTGGGCAAGGGCAGAAGGGGGTGGAGAAGGAACAGAAATGTCCCTTCTGGGCTTGTCCCTGATGTGACCGTAGCGAGCTGGATGGCTGAAGCTACAAATTTAAGCAGATCTGCATGGCGGGGTGGGGCAGACTGCAGTCCATCGCGAGGCTGAAGCTTTCCAGTTGTGCTGAGATCAGCATGGACCATGGGGTACCTGCCAGCTCTCTCCCTGCATCCGATGCTCACGATTGCTCTTTTTTCCTCCCGACAGCGCTGCTCTCTCCGCCACCTGTATTGATGCTTTCTAAACACACCCGTCCCTGTCTCCAGCATCCTACTGTTTGG
This sequence comes from Alexandromys fortis, assembly GCF_014885135.2. Lineage (NCBI taxonomy): Eukaryota > Metazoa > Chordata > Mammalia > Rodentia > Cricetidae > Alexandromys > Alexandromys fortis. The sequence goes on from NW_026067911.1 coordinate 1,348,706, forward strand.
CTTGACCCAGGTTCTTTTGTTTGAAATCCTGGCGTCTTGGGAGTCACTGGACTTCAATGACATCGGTGTGCTTGCCTGTTCCTAACCTTAGAGAAAACAATGCACAAGACGGACATGGCATATCTCCCTGTGGATACGCTGGGAGAGTGTGTGCACATGGAGCTATTTAAGAAGAGTCTGATGCTCTCTCGTGGCTCTTAACTGTCGCGGCCTCCTCCACCTAGCTCAGCAGCTAATGGCTGCCCTCTTTGTGTTCACACTCACAAATCTAGAAGTAACTTTATTTATTTTTTATATATTTTATTTAGTTATTCTTCTCTCAAGTATTAGATCCCGATCGCAGTCTCCCCTCTCTTCTCTCCTCCCAGCCTCTACCCCCCCCCTCCATTCTCCCACAGACCCACTTCAGAAAAGGGCAGGTCTCCCAGGGACAGCAACCAAACATGGCACAACAAGTTACAATAAGACTTGGTGCATTCCTCATATCAAGGCTGGATGGCACAGGAGGAAAAGTGTCCCAAAAGCAGGCGAAAGAATCAGGGACACCCCCCACTCCCAATGTTAAGAGGCCCACAAGAACACCCAGCTACATAACCATATTATATATGCAAGGGACCTAGCACAGACCTATGGAAGGTCCATGGTTAACATTAAACACATATAATGAACTACATATGCATTTAGGGTTTCTTAGAAAAAAAAATCTTTTATTTATGTATTTATTTATTTATTTTCAAGACAGGGTTTCTCTGTAGCCCTGGCTGTCCTGAAACTTGTTTGCTAGACCAGGCTGGCCTTGAACTCACAGAGATCCACCTGCCTCTGCCTTCCAAGTGTTGGGCAGGATTAAAGGCATGCGCCACCACACCCAGCTTTATTTTTATTTTCATTTGTGTGTGTGTGTATGCACACATAGACACAGTGAATGCCGGTGCCCCACCGAGGGTGAAGGCATCAGTTTCTCACGAGCTAGAGTTACAGGCAGTTATAAACTGCCTGACACGGGTACTTGGAACTACACTCGGGTCCTCTACAAGAACAGCAAGTGTTCTTAACTGCTGAGCCATCTCTCTACCCCCTAATGCACACAGAGTATTAGATACTTCTTCTTTCGAGGTGATGCATCCAATTACGGATCGTGAGGATTCAAATTAAACCGCCAGTCCCATCCCTTCTCTGAGGGCTGAGGTAGCTAAAAAAGTTCAGATTCAAAACTGAATTCCCCGTTGCACTTTCTTGGGCTTGAATTTCGATCTTGGCACTTTGATTGCCGCAACGGCACTGGAATTAAGAATCACCTTGCTAAACTGGATTCTCTTCTCGCTTCTGCGGCGCTATGAACTACATTGTCATAAAATCAATAGGGAAACCTCAGCTGTCACGGATCCTAAGCAACTCCTAGCCACAGAAATAACACGAACTGGCATTTCCGAGTTGGAAAATGTGTGCTGTTTGGATGACAAGAGCGGATCTACCCAAACGGCTTTAAATTTCCTGATCTCTGTGAGTGCAGAGGCCTGCCCCCACTGAGAGACTGAGATCCTGGAATCCGCTTTTCTCCTGGTTAGAGACCAGGTGTTCCCTTTCTTCTTTCAGAAACAACCACAGGGGCCAGCACAGCATATTGAGATGTGGGACTCAGAGCTATTTCTAAGCTCTTCTAAGTTGGCTTTCATAGAATTTATAACAGGATTTCAAATTAGGTATTTTTTTCTTTTCCTCTCCTGAACCAATGCAAAATTCAGATTTGGATTTAAAAGTAGGATTCAGAAATGAAGTGCTGAACAGTTTCAAAGCCTGTCTACCCGGCCACTGCCAGGACACTGCAGCATCTGAAGCCTGCAACTCCAGAAACAAGGGCGCACCGCCGGGCGCATTTCTGATCGGAAACAACATCACAACTACTAGTTGCAGTTGCCCCAACTTCACCATCTCGGGGGACAATGCTCAGCCTTGCCACGCAGCCTGCTACACACATGCTAGCATGCCATTCAGAGGAGAGAAGAGGAGCCCATGACCAGACCGACTCTGTTTTTCGTTTTGACACTGCTTTCCGCTCAGCTCAGGGACTCTCTTTTCAAAACCTGTTACCGGATGCACCTATCCTGGAGTTCAACCAACTTGGAGGCTTGGATTATGCAGGAAACATGTTAACTCATCCCAAAATCTTGCTAAGAAGGCATATGAGCATGGCACACTACAAATCGTTTACACACTAGAGGTAAAAATATTCTCTGGTGAGTCTGTCAGAGAGTCTATGCAGCACAGTTGCCCAGTGCCTGGATCAAACTATCCAGGTAAGCAAGTAAGTAAATACATACTGGAGAAAGCAGAGAAAGGTTGGCCGTGGTGCCACACGCCTTCAACCCCAGCACTCGGAAGCAGAGGCAGGTGGATTTCGGTGAGATGGAGGCCAATCAGGGCTACACAGAGATACCCTGTCTCAAACGTGCTCCCCGCCACAGAAGATAAAAGCTAGAGGGAGATCAGTGACACAAGAACATCATATAGTTTTATAGCGTGGACGTGTGACACTTGTGGTTTCTAAACTGCGGCTGCGGGAGGCTGTGTTTCCTCCATCGGCTGTCATTAAGATGTTTGGTCTGAGAATAAAGCTCTCTACCTCTGATTTGCTCAGCTTCCCGGAGTCAAGGTCTGTCTGATGCACCCACTTAGCTCTGGAACAAAATAGAACTCGGGCTTCTGTCGAAAGCCAGTATTTCAAACAAGCTCCATTTACAATCTCTCAGAAGTCTCCAAATCATCAGGTGCTGGTGGCGTGCTGGTGGCAAACACCTTTAATCACAGTACTGAGTTCAACGAGAGATCAGAGTTCAGACTCAGAATATGAGGCCAGCCTGTTCTACGGAGCGAGTTCCAGAATAGCCTGGGCTACACAGGGAAACCCACACTCAAAAAACAAAATCAAACAAGAAACAAGAAAAAGAGGTCTCTGACTCATTATGAATAGGCTTTTTCAGGGACTCAGGCCTAGCCTGGTTTTGAACTTGTGCCTCTCTAGGACTGGGATTACAGACATGGATCACTACCCCCACCCAGTCTACGCTGTGCTGGAAACTGAAGCAATGCTTTGTGCACGTCAGATAGGCACTCTATCAACTGAGTGATATCTGTACTTCATTCAGACTTTCTTGGCAACTTTGCTCTGGGACTGTGGACACTGCAGGGTTTATCTATGATCATGGTTCCTAGGCTCTTCTAGAACAAGGGGATACAAGGGACAAAGCCTACACAGGTACCAAGTCACTCTTCCAGACAAGAGTCCCCCAGTGGAAGTGGGACAGAAGGAGTCAGGACCAGGCACATCATACCAGCTGCAACCAGAATTTGGTAAATTCTGATGTTTCCCTGTAACCGGACATTTGATGGGTTAGCTTTTCTTGCCATTGTAGGAAATGACTAAATCCTACCCCAATCTCAGGTAAGGAGCCTGTGGGTGAGGTCAGGGGGGCTTGTAAAATTATATCTGATTCCTTAAATTTGATATAGTGTTTCTCCATGTGGCCAAGTCAGACCTCAAATTTCCAACGTCTGAGCCTCTTGTCTCTATCTCCTAAATTCCAAACCAGGGGTGTGAGACAATACACTTAATACATATGCCTTCCAAGGCAGTTCCCTAAGCTTTCTGTTGGCTTAATTTTACAGACATATCTGTGTCTCCATTGATCTGTTTAAACGGTACATGATGCACACCAGGCAGGAGTCTTGTGTCACCAATTCGGGCACCTTGTTTCTTCTTAATTCCTGTTCTTAGCCAAGCAAAGTGCTACCAAAGGCGAACTCCCAGCCCTGAAAACACACTTATAGTTCAAAAATCATTACATCAGCAAAATATGCCTGAAGTTCCAAGGTTGTAGATTTGAAATCCTCTAGTTCCATCCACCAGATGGGGGACCAGGTGTGACATTCCCCTGCGGATACTAAGTTCTAGACCAATGGCATAGTCTCTGCCCCGGGAGCACTCTGTCCTTGGGGATTCAAAAAGAAGAAAAAAAGTTTCAATGTTCACTTGCCAGAGTTACTACATTTTTAAAAAAGAATCCAGAATCTCCACACCTTCTTTTGAGCTCTCTCTCTCTCTCTCTCTCTCTCTCTCTCTCTCTCTCTCTCTCTCGTACTCTTGGTCACCAAGAAAATATATCTTAAAAGGAATTCTTTTCCATGCAGTTCACTAAGAACAGTTATAGCAGGATGTCTCTCCTGGGAAGTGTGGGCACTTGTTGATCTCTGGGTTAGGGGCGAGGTTTGGGAAATTCGACCTCTGCCTGCCCTTGCAAGTTGTGGGGTTGTAGTTCGGCAGCGGCTCCTTGGAGGCAGGGCCAGGGATAGCTGGGGTCAGGGAGGTTGAGATGTATTCAAATGTAAATTTACACCTGAAAAGACAGAATGGAGTCACCACTTGGGGGGTGATTTGAGTTTCTTGTGAATACACGCCCTGAGAGCTTCCTCGGAAAAGATGAAAGTTGCAGGAGAGGGGAAACCCAGTCTAGAAGTGCAGGAGCAGGAAGAGAGGAGGGAGCAGACGCGGCTTTGATGAGCAAAAGAAATGAGTTCAGCCACCGGTTGTAAATCTATTTTCAACTTTTCCTTTTCAATGCAGTTTTGAGATACAATAGCATGGTGGTAATTTCTGCCTTTCTAAATATTTGGAATTGTCTATTAAATCAGGAATATTCAAATAAAGAACCAGCCTATTTTTTCCCCCTGGCATTTTCCTGGGCTTTCTTGCTGTGGAATAGTCTTTCTCTTTAATGACTGCTGCCTCCCTTGCTTAGTGGAATCCCAAAGTACCAGTGAGTAAACAAGAAAGAAAGAAAGACAGGAAAGAAGAAGAAGAAGAAGAAGAAGAAGAAGAAGAAGAAGAAGAAGAAGAAGAAGAAGAAGAAGAAGAAGAAGAAAACACTTCTACATTCCGACACTGCCTTCAACCTCAGATGACAGTAAAAGGTTCATTCAGACCCCAGGACCACACTGAGGCATTAATTAGGCTGATGAAATCCGTGGAAATGTATGGATTCAGCATAATCAAGTTTCCACCGCAGACTACCGTTTAGGAATATGTGAGCAGCTGGGAGAATAGAAAGTACTGTTAGAGTTAAGTCATGCATGTAATTGAGTATATTTAACATAACCATTTTAATGACCAGTGATTAAAAGTGCATCTTACTTAAATGGTATATCCTCTGCAATTTGTTCATATCAAGTCGATAATGTTCTCAGAAGGAAAAGGGGGGATACAAATTTCTAAACAAGATTTTTTTTTTCAGTTTGGAAGAAAAGGGCAAGAAAATGAACTGAGAAGGGAATAAAAAGCCTCTTGCACGCAAAGAGCTTCACCGGTGTGCTCTAAATTAGCTGCTGTTTTGGGCAGTCTGTACTTGGTTCAAACAAAGTAGTAGGAAGTATAAGCACATAATACGTGAATGTTTCCCTTTAAGTCCCTTTCTCGGATGAAGGCTTTAAGGTGTTCATCTGTGTGTGCGTGTGTGTGCATGTGTGTGCGTGTGTGTGTGTGTGCATGTGTGTGTGCGTGCATGTGTGTGCGTGTGTGTCCGTGTGTGCATGTGTGTATGTGTGTGCGTGTGTCCATCTGTGTGTGCATGTGTGTGCGTGTGTGTGCATGTGTGTCCATGTGTGTGCGTGTGTGTCCATGTGTGTGCGTGCGTGTGTGCGTGTGTCCATGTGTGTGCGTGTGTGTCCATGTGTGTGTTGTCACTCCAGCTCCCACGCAGGCCAAAATTCTTCTGATTTGAAGAGATTTCCCTAGGGATCTGGGAAGTTCACCCTTGCAATCTTCCAGGCTGTAGGGTTGGCTGATGTGAGTGGAACCTGCCCCTGGGAAGAAGAGTCTACAGAAACAGAAGCACCCGGATATGACTGACCATAAGCAAACACGGCCCAGAAATCTGTAAAGTGTGTGTGTGTGGGGGGGGGGCTGAACTGTTTCAACCACTAAAGGGGCCTGGACTCTCAGTCCACACGCTTAGAGGCAGAGTAGGCTCTGTCCCATTCACAGGGACCAGGCCTATAAATGCCGGCTTTGTGGGACCGTGCACAAGCCAGCCTGGCTACTTTTGTTATATGTTCTCAGCTTTTGTGCTCAAAAAACAAAACCCACCAATGACTGTGCCCCAGGAAAGAATCGAAAGGCAGAGGAGGCTCCAGACCTGCCTGCACGAAGGGTACACACCCGCCCAGGCCCCATCAAAAGCGGGAGTTTGGGAGGGCTGTCCAGCTCCCAAAATTGCTCCACAGAGCTCCTTTTTCCTCTCGTCTCTCCCACCCCCATTCCCACAGAGAGACCATCCATTCTCCTGTTGAAAAGGAAGGCCGCAGAGGGGCGCATTGCTGTGGATGTCTGGGAGTTGGGCTGACACTTTTACTAGCTCAAGAGGAGGCTAAGGGAAGTGTGCAAACACGAGAAAGGAGGCTGGTGTGCGTATTTGGGTTACATCGACCACAATAAAGGAAGTTTTTAGGGGAAAATCATTTGGAGTCTTTCCACCTCCAGGTAACGTGTGTGTCTCTTTTGGCTTGGAGGGATAGGTCCGGGGACGTGCGGGCTCTGAGGCACACTCTTGTCCTCAATGTGCAGTCTATAAACGTGGCCAAAGAGTAGTGCCAGGGCAGGCAGAGCAGAAGAATCTGAGCCTTGAAAGCATCTTTTCCTTCTGGCTATGGTGGCACTTAGATGGTAATGTGGGCAGTCAAGCTGGGAGATTTATATCTTTTGGAAAGTAGGGCAAGCCAGATGGTAATAGCTCATTAACACACAAACTTGGGATGTGGGAGTCAAGCTTGAAATCAGGGAAGAGCTCAAGAGAACAAAGGGGGCTGCTGTGAAGAGCCCCCCCTTTGCTGGCCAGAGCCCCCCCCCCTCTGCTGGCCAGAGTTAAGAGCCCCTTGGTACTGGGGTCTGCTCCTGTCCAGAACTGGATAATAAACAGCAACCTTCCTGATCTCCCATTGTGACTTAGTACAGAGAAAACTTTTCCAACAGGCAAATTCAAAAGTCATTCGTGGGTGAGCCTTCATACTCTGAAGTGGCAGGAGAGGGCCTTTAATTCAAATGTGTGTCCCCCCAACCCAGTATGATAAGCCCTGCAATGTTGACACTTTATGAAATCAAAGTTCTGCTTAGTGTATGTTTCAGACAAAAGTTTACTTCCCTCCCCTTATGTAAACACCATATGCAAACAAGTTCAGAAGCACCTCCTTTTATTTTATTTTATTTTTTTTCATTTTGGTGCTGGGTTTTGGTGCAAAGGTGTTGGGGGGCACAGTGGCAAACCGAGTTTTACTTCGTAAGACTTTGATGGTCAAGTCAAGCTTTTTCTGAATAGATAAGGTTTAGAAAAAACAAAGACGATACCAGGACAGTATAAAAATGGAACTAGTAATAATGAGTTTATTCTAACTACCTCCGCAGACGCTTGTGAACAGCTAGTGCAGTCGTAACTACAAGACAGAAATTAGTAATTGTGTCATTTTATTAATGCAATGTGTGTGTACACATATATACACAATGCATTATTAAAAAGAAGAGCAACGTTCTTGACACAATGAACGTGCCACACACAGCTTCCGGAAGACAGCAAGCAAAGGTGACTGGGATCAAGCCTCGACTTGCTTGAGTGATTCCTGTTAGTAACTAAAAGATGACGAGGTATAAACTAAAATCGAACATTTCCCCTTTTTCCTTAAAAGCAAAACAGAAAACAACACACACACACACACACACACACACACACACACACACACACCCCGCTCCCGCTTAAAAATACCCCCAAACTGAAGCTCTTTAAAGACCTTGAGGACTTATGCTCACGGCATTATTCAGAAAAATACTGAGCGGGGCCGTTCGTCACAGGCAATTGTTAAAGGCTTTCAAAGAGCCGATCAAACGCGGCCAGAGTAATCTACATTGGAGTCCGGATGGTGGAGTTACAGCGTACACCTGCGGGGTGTTTGCTGTCCTTGCCCCTCGCAGAGCTACAAATCTTGATTACAGCTCCCTGCCTAAGTTTCTCCCCAGTTTGAAAACAAGAGTTTCTTGGGACAGTTCGCTTTGACCAGAGAGCTATTTGGACGCTCCAGTCAGAGCGGAGTGAAGCCATCAAGGTGGGGAGGGACAGGGGCGGCGAACAACAGAAAAGATCTGTTTCTCGAATCGATTTCCTGAAACAGAACCTCCATCCAAATGCAGACAACCCTGTTAGAAGCCCTGATATGTCGCTTTCAATTCCCGCGTCTCCAAAACTACTTCACTGTCTTTGCCACAACTTTTTTTTTTTTTTTTTTTGCCGACCCAGTGTGTGGATAGCAAGCCCATTTCTTCGCTTTCTTTCCTCCACTCCCACAGGTGCCTACATTAGGACCAGTCCCCACCCTCGGCCAGCACTCTTTTTTTTTTCTTGTGCAAAACTACATCTTCCTCCCACTCCCCATCCCCTCCCTAGGGTCGGTATCTAGTGTGAAACTTTCACTTTTGATTCATTTGTTTGAGATTATCCTTAGCCCCCCCCCCCATGCTTTTCTGGGTTGGCTAGGTTCCCCACTGCCTTCACTCTGAGGGGCAAAACTTGAAGTTGTGAGAAAAGAAGGCGAGTGAGGGTCGGACGGTTGGAAGCGGGAGGGACCTCAGCGTCTGTCTGCACTCAGCAAGTCCGCACACCGTCTGCAATCGGTGTGTGACCCATTTGGGGGTGGGGTGGGGACTAACCGGCGGCCCGCGATGCCAAGATCAACACTCGGAGCGAATGTTATCAATAGACCAATTTTCTGCTCTTACTCGGGCCTTTTTTTTTTTTTTTTTTTTTTTTTTGTTTCATTCCTAAGTGGAGAGTGTCTGAGCTGCGCAAGACTCAACTGTACGGAGGCCTCCGGAAAGAGAGGGCGCTAGAAGCGGGAGACGCAAATATGGAAATTAACTCATTAGGAAGGGGTGTGGTTAGCGCGAAGCCCCCTCCTCCATCCCTTCCTTTCTCCCTTGCTGCCACCGTCCTGGCTTGCTAAATATGAGATTACAAACAAACAAATAAAGCAGAAGCTGACTACGCAGCCCCAGATCAAACACGCTCCAGATAATTCTCTCAGCGCCGCGGCCAGCTCTGCCACGCAGCGCCCGCCCCTGTCGCCACCGGTGGTTGCGGCGCTCCCTGCGCCATCTCAGGCCGCCTGGTACCGCACCGGGGCCGCAGCCACCTTTCGAGGGCGCAGCACGTGGTCCCGACACCCGGCAGGGTGCACGTTTTAAACCCTAAGGCGCCAGCTTCAGCTTCTGTGGCGCCCTTCCGAGGGCGTCTGCTGACCTCGAGGTTCCTCTGCAAAGGCCGTGGGTGCTGGTGTGCTCTCGGGGAGAAAACAAGCAAGCTAGAAAGGAATGTCCCCGAGTCTCTGGCCTGGGGACGTTTTCTGCGGAGCCGTACTCCCAGCGCGAGATTGCGGTGTGCCAGGGCTCGGGTGAGACAAAATAGGCACCAAGGCGGAGGCAGGCTTAGCGTCAGAGCCCAAGGTTGAGATGTTAACAAAAGACAAGGTTCTCAAGAATGAAGACTAGGGGGCTGGACCGCCTGGAGTGCAAAATTCTGTGTTTGAATAAAATCGCGTGTGTGGGGGGAGCAATTAAAACGAAACAAAGTGCAAAACTCATCACTCTTTAGGGTGACACGCCTGCACGCACTCACACGTCTCAGGCAGTCCTGTGTCTAGGTCCTGAAAGCCAGGCTCAGTGTAAGGCCTGAGGCAAAATGGTACTTCTAACGGCTGTCCTTCCGGCGACCGGCCTCCCCGCCCCTGACGCTCCCGCAGCTGCGGGCCCCTTTGGAGGAAGGCTGCGCAGTCCCCAGCCTCCTGCTGCCTGCAGGCCACCGCGCCTCAATGCGGGCATTGTCCGCCGCGGGTGGGGAGGCCAGCAAATCGACACACAAGAATAGCAATGTGCCCGACTCCTCTTAAGACAAAGTTTCCAAACGCACTTCTTGTGCTGAAAAAATTACTTTTTTTTTTTAAAGTGCAAGTGCGTGTTTCTGTGGGCAAAGACACATTTTTGAAAATCTTCTATTTCCTCGCAATTCCTCAACAATTTTCACTTCTTTTGGGTTTTCAGAATGGAAGGGAAGTGACAGGCACATCGTGCGAAGGGGGCCAAAAACGTGCACACGGCTGGCCACGGTCAGTGGGACGGTTTTAAAATACAGGCAGTTGTCACCCGGGTCGGGGACGCGGAGACAGCTGCTGGGTCGCCGAGTCTGGGAGGAGGGCCCGGGGCGCGTGTGCTGGAAGCGTTTCGCACCTCCTGTTTATCTTAGAAAGGCGCCGAGGGGTGGGTGAGGAGCGAATTGTTCCTTCTCCCGACAGGCTGTATAAGTTGACTAAAATGGAGAGGCGGGCACATACAAAAACAAAACCTTTGCTGGCTCCGAGTGTCTCTCCCCTGACCCAAATTCCAAAGGCTGGGGGCTTGCCACTTAGAAGATATTCGGAAGTCTGAAGACCCCAGCATCGGCGGTCTCCCTACCAAGGCAGAAGCAGCGGTGGATGCCGTTCGAATGGGGCCTTTGAGGACAAGGGTGATGAGGCTCTCATTCTAGCAGCGGGGATGCCTTCCTTCCAAGTGTGGTCTTTCTCTGGGTACTCTCAGCTCTTCCAGGTATTTGTGAGATAATGGTTCAGGTCTCTTGCCAGACTGTCTGGGGCAAGTCTATTCCAAGACCCTGCAAAACCGACTCCCTTTAAAGAAATCACACCAAAACAAAATAAGACCCAAACCAACCAACTAACCAACCAGACAAACAAAACAAAACGAGGCCCCTGCTCTCCAGGTCCCACAGCCAAATTGACCTTAAGGGCGCCCAAAGGGTTGTGGCAGTTTGCAAGTCTTGTTAATTTGGTAAGCTGACTGGACGCCTTAATGATAAATCCCCGATGTAAAGAGCCCGATACAAGCTCTAATTGCTGCTGGGAACTTCAGGTGGTTGCTAGGTTCTGTGGACCACTGCCACCCCAGAATGCCTCCAACAGTGTTTGGACAGTGGGCAGAGGGGTGGGGTGGAGTTTCTACAACTAGCGGTGCCCACATCTGCTGGGACTTCCATATCGAAGCTGTTCGTTTACCGGAGCCAACTTATGAAACCTCCACAATTAGATCTTCATTGTCCTTCCCCCATAATACTGTCTAGAAAGAAAAGGTCTTCTCGGTCGGGGCCAATCCAACGAAGCGTTTGACGTTATTAAATAATAAAGCGATTGTGATTTACATTGTTGTTGAGAAAAAAGGCCAATTATCCACTGTTATGTTGCCATAAAGATCATATTAACTCGAATTAGCAATCAAACAATATGCGAGCGCCTAAAAAGTACAGCAGAAGTGGGTGACAGCTACCGCGACGTCTTCACTTTCACCAGCAAACCCACCCGCATCGTCAGCTTGAGCAAAAGAGGCCGACACACCAGGCCCGAAGGAGGGAAGAGAGCCGCGAGGTGGTGATTAACCGTGTCCAGTGTTAATTATTCTCAATTAATCCCAAACAGTGCAAACCTTTCCTGGTTCTATGCAACTTCACGCGTTGGGAATGCTCTGGGGATTGCACCTCTTTGGGAGGGAAGAGGCGCCTTTGAGTACCTGCAGGCTGAGCAAAGGGACTGGGATGCAGGTGCCTTCGATGATGTTGGGCGTGGTGCGCGCGCGCAGGAGGTTCGCTGCCTTCCCCACAACCCCAGCTGCAACCCGAGGCAGACGCCAGACGTGGGTAAGGCCCACAACATCCTTCCACCCCCCTCCCCCCGTGAATCGTGCGTCTTCTCTACTCAAATCCCTCGCGCGCGCGCCCTCTGTTATTAGGTTTATAACTCGTTGCCCACTTAAATCTGTGCAGCCAACCAAGGAAATCTAAATAGGTTTGAGTCGCCCCTTGGGTACCGAATAGAGGCTTTAATAAGAAAGATTAATTGTGGGTGTGTACCGGCCGGAAGATACGTTAGCGCTTAAGCTGCGACCGCTGTGGATGGGGGAGCCAGAACCCTGTTCTGGGTCTAGACTTTAAGTAGGCGCCATAGGCATACCCACTGTGAGGCCACGGGCAGTGGGCTTTGTCGCGCCCTCAGACATCTCTCCCTGTGATTTGGGGTTTTAAAGAATTTGGCCTTTACTATCATTGCTTTTCAGAACCACCCGGTGCACTCTGGCTTCTCCTCTTACTCATGCAGAGGTGAGCAAGGGGTCCTGCCGGGTTACCCCCCCCCCCGCCCCTCGCAAGTGTTTAAGTGAACCATAAACAAGTTTTGCTTGGGGAGGGCCGTTGGAAGGTTAATGTTTTTCTTGGCTACAGGAGTGCGCTTTAACTGTAAGTAAACTGGGAGTAATATTTCTCAGCACAAATGGGAACCATTTATTAGCTGGGCTACCTCGGTGTCACCCTCATATCGCGGGCCAGGGTGGTGCTGCGGGAAGTATCTTACCTCCCCTTAAATGTCCAGATCCAAAACTAAAGCCTGGCAAAGCGACGGGGCAGGGTGTGTGAAGAAGGGCCTGACTGCGAAGTTCCCAGCAGCCTCTCTTAAATAATCCCATTGCAAACTTGCTGCACCCAGGGCCGCGTTTACACCAGGGCGAGATGAACTCTTCTAACGTCTGCTCCTTGCCAGCAAGAGCGGCTAAAGGGTGGTCGCATTTTCTGTCCAGAGTTTTTAAACAGTTGCCGCCTTTCCTGACCCCCTTCTCTTTCTCCCCACCCCTCTCCCCAGTAAAACCAATTCAAAAGGGGACAGGACAGCGATCAGCGAGATTAACGTGCCTTCATTTGTAGGATTAGCCCTCTCGTACTGCATAATAAAATACTAGAGGTCCTTTTACATTTAAACAAATACACGGAATTCATGCCTTCTCTCCTTTCCTGTTTGATCTCACAAGACGTGCAAGACCCGGGCTTGGAACCTAAGTAGTCTCAGAAAAACTTTTAACTTAAGAGTTTTCAGATCCCAGCACATCTGGCCCTTCTGAGCATTGATATTGGGAGGGAGCAGAGAGATCTGCTCACTTTTTAATATCTACAGCTATAGATTTGAGTTTGGAACTCACGATTAAAAGTCTGTTTGTTCCTCCCAGGGCTCATGGATTTCAATGCTGGCCATAGGAACCACAAAATGTTCATTAAAGGAACCTATGCAAGGCTACTGTATGGCCACTTTGTTGGTTCAGAACTATGGATGGGGGAAAGTATGTAAGTGGGAGCCGATGTCACGCTGGCCACCAGTGTGTGGTCTATTGTGGGAAACGCTGCTTTTTGACTGAACAGAGGGCCCCCTCCCCCTTTCCCAGCTCTACTGCACCTGCAGTGGATGAGGGAGTCCCTGCCATTCAGCCCATCGCAGATTGTTCAAACAGAAGACATCTCTGACAGCACTCAATTCATTACATTTCTTCCTGCTTTTCAAACCAACACACACACACAAAATGAGTATTGCCAGCCAGTGACAGCCAAAAAAAAAAAATCTTAAAATACTTTATATGCAGCTAATTTAGAAGCTCACACAACTAACCATGAAATATTTTGTGTCCTTAACTTGGAAAGCTTCCTGGGGCTGGATGGGGGATGGGAGGATTACCTGATTTTTTTTTCCCCCTATTGAAACTTATCTCCATAGTTTATAGGGAAATAGTAAGTTTGTAAAATGACATTACTCACAAAGCAGGGAGAACTTTCTATGGGGATCAAAGCCAAAACATGCAAGAGAAAAGAGGTCCTGATTAATCTTAGCAGAAGGGCCCACTTGATATATATTCACAGTTTATGCTGGGGAACCAGCAAGCTAAAAGAGGTGGGGTACCCAAGTACCAGGAGCAGGCTCCTGAGGAGGAGAGGGAAGCCCTGGGGGCCTGAGGTGCGAGCTAAACATTTAAATCAGTCTCCTGACAAGCACGCCTCAGCTCCATATGTTCAGGTTTGCTTTGCCATCCTTGGATCCTAAAATGTTTTGCACTCTTTTGCAAAGCTGATGAGAGGGTGTTTAGAAAACCGGGAGAAAGTGCTAGCCTAGTTGACCAGAAGTTGGAGTAAACAAACTCCTGAGGAGCCTAGGTTTTAAGGTAGACCTTCCCTGGAGGAGGGAGGAAAAAGAGGGGACTTTGAAAAGATAGGCTTGCTTCAGCCTGACTGGACTGTCATGTTATGCAAGAACCCAGATTGGAGCTGTTGGCCGATTCTTGCTGAATCATTTGTCTTGTGAGATCCTGGGCCAATATCAGAATATAAAGCCCAGTTTCTGGACCCATTGCACTGGAAGGGAATTAAAAATATATATATAAGACTGATTTAAGGGGGTTGAAAAGAAAGCCTGGGCAGTACATCTCCAAGAACACCAACGGGCTTCCACCAGCCGCTTTGTCCATCTTAGACACACTTCGGCCACCAAACGGCTTCATCTGTAACTTGCCCAGGCAATGTCTGTAATCAGTGTTTAACTCTAATATGGTATCATTCCTATTCTGAGATGGGTCTGATGTTGCTCTAATTTAAAGTTGTACAGATCCTCAGGACTGGAAGGCATGGAGAACATGGACTTGGCAAGCCAATGGTAAGCCAGGAGCAATTGTTCTAACCATCGTGGCATCAGAGCCAGGTCCAAAGCTGTTGCTGGGACTCAGGAAGGCAGAAACAGACAACTCATGGCACATCTAGAAAGGCCTCCGGCCTAATTCGATGGCCTAAAGACTATAAAAACCCACAGCTGACCAACTCATTCTGACCTCAGAATGAACTAGCTAGCAGATGACTCCACTTTTGCAAGTACACATAAAGGAAAAAGAATCCAGCTGTAACGTATGTGAGCAGGGACATTTGAATGCTGGGGAGACCAGGGTCCTCGAAAACTGGACCTTTAGGTAGTGTGATGGAGGTCAGCTTTACTGCTGGTCAAAAACTCTCTGGTCCAGATAGATCTCCCCGAGTTGCTGTGAACCCTGACATCACAAAGTCTCCTTCTGGCCTGGCTGCCAGTGATTAAGAATGTTGGGGAAGAAGTCATGGCTCTTTATAATACAGTCACTATTTTACTGCCCTCTGGGAGTGGGGGCAACCCAAGTCTCAAGTGCCAATAGTTTTCTCTTCAGGGAGACACAGTGGTGACAGAGTTTCCAAGTGACTTTCCAGGCTAACCCTAAGCCAGAAGGGGTAGAAAAGAGGCTGGAAGAGTGGCCCCCAAGCTTAACGCCACTGCCTAGAACCAGCAAGAAGGACCAGCAAGACAAACTTGGCTCATGTGCTAGCTCCCCTTGTCTCTCACCTTGTTCTGAGAGACAGAGAGGAAATCTCTGGCTTGAATCAAGGCAGTGGATGTTGGGGGCGTGGGAGTGGATTTGCACGGCCTTCTCTACTTCACACTTGAGGAGGCGCAGGGCTGGCTCAGCATCCCCACCTGCATCTTGCATCCTTCCACCCTTCCCCCAATCCAACCAGACCAGAAGACTCGCAAAACTTCCCACACTTCTGCCAGCTCTATCCCTCTGACCCTGGGTGGGAAGGACCCGGTGGGGCTTGGCCACAGGCAAAGGACTAGGGTGAGATGTCAGGAAGACAAGACCTGGTCCGACAACTTGTGAATTGGAAGGTCTGGAGCATGTAGCCATCTCTGGGGCCAGGAGGTCAACAAACAGAGGGTTCAGGCTCCCGCGCAGGAGGATGCAGGGGACTCTGTAGCAGCGACACAGTGTAGCAGCTGGGCGCAGGGCTGCGGGAGGGCAGAGAGACTGGGAACCCTTAAGTATTTTATTGGGGTGGGGTCTCTGGAGATGGAGGGGCAGCTGGCCGCGGTAATGTCAGAAGCTGCCCAACCCAGGTCAGCCACCGGTTAGGTTTGCCCCAGCCCAAGCCCAAGGCTCTAGGCCTGGGCCCGACAGTCCCTTCTTCTCAGGCGGCCTGCAGGAGGCTGGGGAGCTCTCAACTCAGTCCTGCCGAACCTGGGCCTAGAGAGGCAAAGGTGGTTCAAAGCGCCAAAATCTTTATACCTCCGTGCTCACTTGACTGGGTATAGACCTCAGATAGGGTCATAAAACGAATGGCCCCTCCGAACTTTGGATCACCTGAGCTGCCTTCCAACTAGGAAAACTACCTCTAGCCTGAACGCTGGCCCAGCAGCCACAAGTAAGTCTCTGTGTCCCTCAGATGAGAAAGATTTACCGCTTGCTTCTGGAGAGAAACTGAGCGCAGTGCCCAGGAAGTCAGAACTACTCCCATTCTACCAAAATATAAAATACAATTCATCCGGAACCGCACACAGAAAGAGGGCTCTGACTCAAGAAATCCCAGCTTACCTGAGTACTCCCGGCTCCCCAAGAGAAGTCTCTTTAGTCAAAACAAGAAAGTCGAGTCGCCCATTATTTTCTAAAGGCCACAGAAGGAAAACATCTTCGCGGAGAATAACAACACTAAAGCTGGCTAGCATCCCTAGAAGAGAGGAGGCTCTCGGCTGGTGTCACGGGCACATTTCCGGTAAAGTTTTTAATAGAAAATAACTATGAAAGACGTCAACGTAATCCTGCAGTTCGAGCCATCTTCCCTGTCTTTGGAAAGCTCTGTTGCGCTTATTTTAAATTTCCAGAGGCCGTGTACAGGCCTTTGGACGTTATCCAGACTCTCACAGTAAAGGACAGAGTTTCTCCCATCTTTAAGGAATCCATCTCTTAGACAGGGTCCCTAGGGAGAGGCGGTCAGACATCTCTCAAGTCAGGTCAAAAAAGGAAGCAAAGAGTCTGAGGCCAATTCCCAAACCCAGGTCCAGGTGGACCCTGTACGAGGAAAAGCAGCAGAAAACAAACAAAAACAAAGCAAAAAACCCCACCGAGGTGCAAACTGTTTTAAAGTAATAGTGGAGTGTGTGTGTGGGGGGGGGGTATGGGAGAATTAGAAACTGGGGTCCTGGCTAAAGGGGTTCCACGCAAAAAGAAATTCCAGGAAGGAACAAATATGAAGGCCTGCTTTTCAAAACTTTTCGAAAGCAAGAAATGGGGGAAGGGAGTTTCAGAGAGGACGTGCTCTCAATCACAACATAAAATAAATAGATAAGGAGAATCATAAGAGATGCCAACTAGTAGTGATCAAGCCACAGCCAGACCACAGTCAGACCTCAATCTCAGAGCAGTTGAAAAGTAAAACCTCGTGCACACAAAGGCCCGATTTAATTTCGCTCTGGTAATGGCTCTAAATGAAGACCCCATCACCAAACAGTTTAGTAGTGATCCTCTCCCCCCACCCCACCCCCCAAGGCCCTGATCAACTCCTTTCAGTGTGAGAAAACTGGCAGCTCAAACCCAGTCAATGGAGCATCTACAACAAAAGTTCTGAGAAGCTGAATGAATTGGGCTGTAATTACTGCCCCCCCCCAGCTTATCTCTTATTCATTCAATTTATATTATTGTGGAGGAATCTTACTCTCAAAATCATTCGATTACCAGATTACCATTTACCTAAGGTCATGGGGGAACCTGTGACAAGGCAGAAAGGCATATCCCCCTGCCCCCAGTGTTAAAACCAACAGGAGAAGGGGCTCCTTGCACCCCTATTTACTCTGCCATTATTAGAACTCAGAACACTCAGCCTGGTGCCTTCCATTTCAAACCTTTGCTTTTGTTGCCAAACAAGAGTATGTTCCCTACCTAAGCTCAAGCCTGGCAGGGCCTGAGAGATCCTGTGACTTCGTTATTTGGACAAGGCAGAGGTTGTATAAAACACCATCCAGTTCCTCCCCAACATCACAGGCTCTAAAAGATCTTGCCAGACATAGTGAAGAAATCCATGTAAATTATTATATAGTTCTTTCTTTTGAACTAAAAATAGACCCTGAAACGGGATTTAAAAAAAAAAAAAAAGCAAATCTTTCCCTTGAACCAGGAAAATGTTTCAGGAAAAAAGTCAGCCTCGGAGTGCCAGGGTTTCCCACACCTTTCCATCTGAGATACTGCTGATGGGTAGTCTCGGGAGATTTTCCCACTGCAAGAATGTGTCGCTTCCAGAAATAAGTACAGCTATTACATCCAAATCTACTAGCAGTCTAAATAATTAATTGAAGCATTGCTCTTTGACCTTGAAAAGTCCAGTAGGGACACATTTATAGTAATAATACCTCCGAATGAGCCCTTGTCAAATATTCATTTAGTGGTTAATGTGAGCCATTTTCCCCTGGGATAGTCTGTGATACCAGCTTTCCGGCATTGGCAAAGGAACCTTGTTAATCTACTCTCGCTCAGCAAAATATTTTAACACTCTTTAAGATATGGAGGGGGCGGGGGTAGGAGAAAAAAATGTAGCAAGCACAGATTATATGCTCATCCTGTTACAGATTTCTAGTCTGTGTATAAAGTCAAAGCAATATTTAAATTCACCCTCTTGACTGGAAATTAACTCTCTTTGACCAGCACAATATCCTTAGGAATGACGGGAACAGCCAGTAACGGAAGCAAGCCATCCTTGCCTGGGCAGATTCATGTCTTATCCCTTTTCTTAAAAATGAAATTCTTCTTAAAAATGATTTGCTAATAAATATTAACCTAGGTATGAAATTATACATCTTGGGAACTGTTTTACTCAATAAAATGGATAACGCAAAAGAAAAGGAGTCTTTTTTCTTCAGCTGCAGTTTATCAAAAGCTTCTATACTTGCAAACAAAATACGGTGACCTCTACTTTTAAACTATTTGGCTTGGAGATATGGGGTTTCTCCCCTCCCCCCTTTTTTTTGAAGAGTGATAATCATTTAAATGTTTTTAACTCTCAAAAGTGCTTTTCTGTTTTGCGAAATATTTGAACCTGAGCATCTCCCCCCCAATGTTTGGCTTGGGTCAGATCCACTGAGCCTTTTTCTTGTTCCTTTAAACTGGGAGATTGAGTCGGGTCAATTATTGTAAACTGTATATATATATATACATACACACATATATGTCCCCAAAAATAAATTTATTTTCAAATATATACATTCTATACTGTCCATTGGCTTGAATTCCGAGAATATCCTCTCCTGTCCCCCAGCACGAGCATTTGGTTCTTTATTCAAAGTTTCTTTTATTCCTATGTGTGAGCAAGAACTGTCGAACGTGCTCATCACCACGTGAATAATCCTATATGCATCACAATGGCTGGCCAGGCCCAGAGAAATTCTTTCAGAGTCTCTGCATTAATTAGAGGAGAAAATGCCTAGCTTGGATTGGAAACTGAATAAATGTCCCTTCCCCATACAGCATAACCGTAAAAACGAAAATAAAGAAAACTACCCACTGTACACCTGAAATGAAGCGATCGAGAAGAAATATAAACACAGAAAACGACACCTTCATAGTCCTCCACAGAACATCAGCAGCTCCTCAAGAAAGAAAAAGACTTTCTTGCCAAAGAGGCAACATAGGCCTAGCGGCTGACAGAACCGGCTAAGGCCGGTATCCCGCAGCAGGGCAGAAAGCGCCGCAGGATTCTAACTTTAGCAGAGGTGACTCGAGCCGACTCTCTAGAAACAGAAGCAATGCTAAACTCCTAAGGACGTCGATTGCTGGTTCTTGGTGCCTTTGGATGGATGAGCGGAAATGGGGGCAGGGAGGGGAGAGCCCGCCAGCGGCCTCGGATGCGCCGCCAGAACCTGCTGGTTAGCCTAAAGACCACGGCGGTTCCCAACTTTTCCGCTCCAGCCGAGGACATGGCCTGCCTCTCTTTACTTTTCCTGGGGCGAAAGAAAACAGCAAATCCAATCTCGTTTCCCCTCCCTCTCTCCTCCCCGTCTCTCTATTACTGTAGTAAAACAGTTAACAGATCAAAAGCACAATCATGTCCAAATGTGATCAGAGCGCACACAAAGCGAAATATCTACCTCGGAGTCGAGAGCTTTCTTCTGTAATATGTCTGTTGCCTGGCTTCTCTTTTGCGTGTAGCCAGCTGCAGAGATTATCCGATTTGGGACTAGTCTTGGACCCGCGCTGCCAAATTAAGAAGTGGAATCCGGAGTGGGGGGTGAGGGGAGGAGAAAGGGGGAAATAAAATAAAAAGTCCATGATAAGTAAGGGAATTTTGCAAGGCGGTCTTTGCTTTTCCCTCGCCCCAAACAGGAAAACGTGGAGGAGAAAGTTTATGAACTCGGGAAACAAAGACAGAAAACCACTTGTTTCCTCACACAATAGCAGGGATGGAGCCACCCAAGCACCTACCCGGCAGAACACTCCGCGTCTACTTTGTAATTATTCCGATACAAGAAGCATCATTTTCCCCTATAAACCACATTTCAAAGGGCCATTGTGTTGTAAAGAAAATGAAAACAAACCCAGCCAACCTGGCTCTGATTTGGCTCAATACCCCATCTGCTAAGCTACATGAAAATTTTAGAATCGACTCCTTCTGGCAACAAGTGGTACAAGCTAGCTTAAGCCCACAGCGCGCTTATTCACGCTGCTTCGGAAAGGAGGGGGTGGACTTACAATATATGCCTCTAGTTTCTATTTTAGAAATGACAGCGCATTTCAGTTTCCCGTTATTAATCAGCCAGCCATCTTTTCCTTCTGCAGTTAATGCTAACATTGCTGGGAACGTCAAGCCTGGGGGCTCAGCCCGGTATTCTCATTCCCCAAGAAGTTATGTCTAAGCATTGCTAGCCAAAGAAATGAAAGACTCAGGCATAATTTCAGTGTCCATATTTCAAAAATTTATTTATCTCAAACTGTGCATAATGGAGTAAAAACTTAAGTTGAAAATGTAGCTGTTATAAGGATGGTATTAGTTCAAATATATACATGGATTCTCGGCAGCCTGATTCCAATAACAGAGCCGAATCTTTTAAAGTACAACTACGGAAAATAAAAGGGGAAAAAAAAACCCTTAAAATATCACAATTTACAGAAATATTACAAACCATAAGAAAATATTCCAAACACAGTAATTCCATATTCTTTTATCTGAACAAAATGGAAAGGTGGGATTAAACAAAAGCTTTTATAAATTAACAACGATATCAACCTGCATGGACATTTTTTGCCTTTAACAGTAAGTTAAAAATTTAGTACAATCTAGAATTTTACCCTTTTAAACAAGACCAAGAAAATAGTCTTGCCAGTACTTGTTCTGAAGTTTTCCTTTTGTACAATTTTAAAACTAAAATGTTCAAATCCGAATAAATTTCTTTCTTCCTTGTTTGTAACGGTCCTAATTTTACGCTGCAGAATCAAAACCCAGCAACAACCCTTTCCTCGAAAAATATTGGCAAATTCTCAGCTTATAAACAATGGACATTTGATTGCCATGTTTATCTCGATAAATACTGTACAAAAGTTGCTTGCAAATATTAAAACTTTTTTTTTCGTCGCTCGGAGTCTAGCTCTAAATATTACTGGTAAAGACTTGCAAACTCCCTGCGAAGCGCCTAACGTACCACTAGAACTTTAAAAAAAAAAAAAAAGTTTTGCGTAGTTTCTTTCTCCAGATCTATACATGGTCCGATTCCCCACCCTCCCCGCCGCCCTCAGGTTTTCTCTGTACAAAAATAGTCCCCCAAAAAGAAGTCCCAAGATCTCTCATAAAAGTTTTCTAGTCGGCATCACGGTTTTTGCGTTAATTTGGATGGGATTGGTGGTCTTTTAGCCACAGCTGTCACTTTGCTGCGGGCAATGAGATTTTTTTTTCCTTTGAGCATATTAGATTTTTCTTACTCTCCTCTTTTTGCACCCCTCCCAATTCCCTTGTTTCTCTTTGAAAATCTCTTTCTCCCCTTCTCAGTTCGCGGTCCGGCCCTCACATGTGCGACAGGGGCAGTGTGCCGTTAATGGCCGTGCCGGGCACCGGGCCGCTCTGGTAATGCTGGGCCATGTGCAGTCTACTGGGAGCAGCGGGCTCCGGCACCTCGGCGCCGGGAAGGTACATGCTGATCATGTCCCGGAGGTCCCCGGCCTGGCAGGGCGCCCTGGAGTGGGAGGAAGAGGTAACCACGGGGGGGCTGGAGCTGGCCTCGGACTTGACCACCGAGCCCATGGAACCCAGCGCCATGCCGGGGGTGCCCTGCTGCGAGTAGGACATGCTGTAGGTGGGCGAGCCGTTCATGTAGGTCTGCGAGCTGGTCATGGAGTTGTACTGCAGGGCGCTGACGTCGTAGCGGTGCATGGGCTGCATCTGCGCCGCGCCGTGCGCGTTGAGGCCCGGGTGCTGCGGGTAGCCCAGCTGCTCCTGCATCATGCTGTAGCTGCCGTTGCTCCAGCCGTTCATGTGAGCGTAGCTGTCCATGCGCTGGTTCACACCCGCACCCAGGCCGGCGCCCACCCCAACCCCGCTCGCCATGCTGTTCCCGCCCGGGGCCAGCAGCCCTCCGGGAAGCGTGTACTTATCCTTCTTCATGAGCGTCTTGGTTTTCCGCCGCGGCCGGTATTTATAATCCGGGTGCTCCTTCATGTGCAGAGCGCGCAGCCGCTTGGCCTCGTCGATGAACGGCCGTTTCTCGGTCTCCGACAAAAGTTTCCACTCGGCGCCCAGGCGCTTGCTGATCTCAGAGTTGTGCATCTTGGGGTTCTCCTGGGCCATCTTACGCCGCTGCCCCCGGGACCATACCATGAAGGCGTTCATGGGCCTCTTGACGCGGTCCGGGCTGTTCTTCTGGTTGCCGCCGGTCGCTGCAGCCGTGGTGTTGCCTCCGCCGCCGCCGCCCCCCGAAGCTTGCTGCGGGCCCGGCGGCTTCAGCTCCGTCTCCATCATGTTATACATGCGGGCGCTGGGCGCGGGCGCGGCCCGCCGGCGGCCGCCGACCCTCGGCCCGGCCGGGACTGCGGGGGCCGCGCGCGGGGGCCGGGCTGCAGGGGCCGCGGGCAGGGGCGTCGGCGTGCACGGCCCTGCCCGATCAGGCGGAGAATAGTTGGGGGGAAGCGGAGCTCGAGTCGGGCGAAGTGCAATTGGGATGAAAAAACAGGCGCTCTCCTCCTCGGGCCGCCGCGATTGTTGTGATTAGTTTTTGGAAAGGCTTAAGCCTCGGGCTCCAAACTTCTCTCCTTTCTTTCTCTCTCCTCTTCTTTCTCCCAGCCCTAGTCTTAAAGAGGCAGCAAAGTACTTTTCCCTTTTTGCAAACACTCTCTTCTCAGCCTTGACAACTCCTGATACTTTTTTGAACAAGTTAATAGACAACCATCCATGTGATGGGGGCTGTCAGGGAATAAATGGGTTTCCGGCGGCCAATCAGCGAGCGCCGGCTCCTGCGCCCGAGCCCAGCCTCGCCAGAGGGTTTTGCATGAAAGGGGGCGGGGCCTGCCGCGCCGCCGAGCCGAGCCCAGCAGAGCGCTGTGCCCGGAGCGGCGCGGGGGAGGCGGGCCCGCAGCCTGCAGCCGGCCGCGGGGGAACCTTTGTATCTCCCTTCCTCAGCAACAGGTCACGGCGCACGCCTGTTCGAAGGAAGTGGGTAAACAGCACCAAGACGACAGCTCCTTCCCCCCCCTTGCTACGGAATATTGGCTCCCTCTTAAGTACATAAGGGAGGATGGGACGCGGGGAGCTGGGGCCAGGGTGGGGCAGGGCCCATGGGTGGTTCAGGGCGACCGTCCAACTAGTATTTCAGGAAGCTGGCAGGGCCGGAGGTGGTGTGCCATTGTTCCTCCGCTCATCCGTGGCACTGCTCTCGGTTCCAGCCCCTCTTCCTACCTTGGTGCCAACACCCACTCAGCCCCTCTTCTCACAGTATAGACAAGAAGTTAGACCCAAGCCTCGGGCCTCAGCGCCCTCCTGGGTTCCACGTCATCTGCTCGGCTCCCAGACAGTTCTCTGCCCATGTGGCCCACTGCAGAGCAGAGCCAGGGCCAGTCCTTGTTCTCAGCCTTCTCCTAGCCTGGCTCAGGTATGGCTTAAGGAACCGCAGCACGTGTCCTCTATCCTAACTCCCTCCTCCACAAGTCTGTCCCATCCAGAGGGTGCAGAGGCAAAGCTTGAACTCTCCTCCCACTCTCCTTCTAACCCCCATCCCCGACACAAGAGGATTTTCAGTGGGGGCAGTTTCACATGAGAGCCTGGGGACGAAAGAATCAACAGAAAGACTCCAGAGCACAGGCGAAGGGGGAGGGTCACGCAACTTCCTGGCATCCCACTGCGAGGCACCGAGGTGGCATTTGGGCTGCGCTCACCAACTCCCTCCCACGCAGCGTTCCCAGGATGGGAGCTGCGCAGCCAGCACTGCCCCTGCTGACTGGCACGCTGGTAGCCGCGAAGGCCAGGCCGAGTTGGTCTAGGGCTGAGAGGCACTGGGACCTGGGAGGCACGCGGGGTTCAGAGGCACAGGTGCAGGCGAAGTGCGCAGGGACAAGGCCTACGGAACCCGGGGAGCCGGGCCCCAGCAAGCCCAGGCTGCGGGAGGATGGGCTGGGGGCGGGGGTAGGGGCTCAAGAATCTTGCCCGCCCAGGACCCGAGAGGGTAATTTTAGCCGATCTGCCATTGTCCAGACGTAAAGATTTCAATCGGCAGGCGCTCAAAAAAAGCCCAGAGCCACCGCACCACGTCCGTTACAAATAGGTAGTTTTGTTTCTCTTGTTGTCGCTACACGGAGTCAAACAAAGCCCCGTCTAAGTTTCCTTCCACTCTTGTTGGAACCTTTGTGGCTAAAATGCACTTGGGTACAAAAGGGGAGAGAGAAGGGGGGGGAGTCCTGATGCCATTTTTTTTTTCTTTTTAAATAAAGAGCTTAAACCATCAGGGTTAGTTTTTTTTTTCCCCCTGCAATTCTCCCAGCCCCTCCTCCCCTCAACCACCCCAACTAGGCCTAAAGAAAGCGTTCAGAAGGGTTATCTGCCGGCCACGCTCCGCACATTGTCCTTACAGCCCTGTTTATTTTCCACTGTCCACCTCTGCTCTCCTCCCACCCCCACGGCTCCAGTTCCTGTCCTTCCAGACTTGGCTGCTAGTGCCACACTCAAGCTAAATATGCTCACGTCACACCCGGAAAAGTTGTGGTAAAGAATTTTTTGCAAACTTGAAGTAAATAATTTCTTTGCTACTTCTCCTTCTGTCTGTTCTGTCTGCCTCAGGTGCTCCTTAAATTTTGGTTGCTTTAGTTCTTGGGAACCCGAAAAAGACTTACAGAAACGCGTAAATATTTGGGACTCTTCAAATTAAAACATTGTTTTCAGCTTAATCGGGGTGTACTATTACGCTCAACACGAATCTCTGGAGACTACCGAAGAGGTTGAGCCGGGGAAGGCAGCCACCGACTTTTCAGCACGCCTAGTTTCTGGGATGTAGCTGCTGCGCCCCCTGCTGGTGTATTCGCTTTTCCAAGACTATGCCTTTAAAAAGAAGGTGTGTAGAAATAATTAAGTAAAAAAAAAAAAGGAGGATGGAAGATCAAACTAATTACACATAATCTAAACAAAAGAAAAGTTAACATATCATATAAGCCGTAGGACCAAATCATAAGAATCAAATTTAATTTGCTTAACTTAGAAATGTACATAGAACCGCCAGATGAAGTGGAAGGTTAAACCAGGGGAAAATAGGTATAAATTATGAGATTCAACATATGAATGAATTATGATTGTCCGCGCGCCACGAAGGGCAGCCCGGGCATTCACTTTGTGATTGTGTATGTATCGGTAGGCGCTTAATAGCATTATTCTGAAAATTTAAAAAGGCTTATGGATAATTAAGTTTGAAGAGAAAAAACCTAACAAGTTAATGTGGACAACGGTGGTGTATATTTATTAAGATAAATATTAATAATGGATGGTGATAAAGGAACATCTTTTTAAAATCTTGATAGTGTTCTTTCAAGGGTAGTAGTAAAAAGCATAGCTCCGCCCTCTCCTCCCCAACCATCGGATGGTGTGCAATTCTCAAATACCTGTCTGCACCTGAACTCTATAATAATGTACTTAGAGAGGGTAAGGGTTCTGGCTAGGTCTTTTGTTAATTGCTTTATCATACGAATAACCTATGGGAGTACATTACAATCGTGTTATCCTTGGTAGTATTTATTTACAGTTTTATTTTAATTAAGCTTGCTGTACTTAGACTTATCCAGGCAAAGCACTAACTGGCTGCTGTGTATGCATAATAATGTGCAATGAGAATAAGATTAAAGAAGATGGCAATAGCAAAGACCATTTTTAGTTTATGGTTTTTAGAACATAAGCACTGAAAAAAAATTAGATCACTGGCCACCCGATTTCAATCCAGCACCATCATAGTCCCCAAAGTATAATAAAAACTATAACAGCCCCATCCCACGACGGAGGCAAGTCTCTTTGGGGTTATAATAGCTGACTACAGTAGCAGCAACAATACACAATTGACTAGCAGACAATCAGAAAGAGACTTGGAACAGGGTGCTTCATCCTCCGAGAATTTAAAATGTTGCCACTGGCATAGTTTATGAAAATTGGAAATGCTTCATCTAAAGAGAATGTAACACTTCCCTTCCATGGGCGGCAAAAAGCGATACACTTTTAGACCAGCATTAGTGATTAGCATATGCCTGGAGGAATCACATTTTATTTTGCTCTGCTATTGGCCCTAGCCAGAAGCCTTAACTGCTAAGTATAACCCAATTTTATTTAAAAAAATCTTTTGCATCAGTTTTTCTCTCCTAAATGCTCCCTATCCTTCCAGTATTATATCTGAAGCCAACTGACAATTTTGTGGAGGTGAGGACTGTAGACTTATTTTTTTTTTCTTCTTAGTGGCAAATAGAGGTTTAAGTTGCAGTAATTAGCGAGAACTAGCCAAGCATCTTACTATTATGATGCTTGTTAAAAACGCTTCGCTCCCGCATCTGCATTTGAGTGGGTTCCCTCCTCTCCTAATCTCCTTATGAAAATGAAGGCGAACGGCAGGGGACCTGCAGAGTCTCGGAGAATGCCCTTGTTAACTGGAATTTCTCAGCGTTGCTAATTAGCTGAGTTTGACGACCACCAGTATTGGGGGAAAGCTCTGTTTAACCACTCGCCAACCATTCCGAGGAAGAGCAGACTAATTTTATTTTGTAATTAAACTCTGAAAAGGGCCCTATTTGACAGTTAGGGCTATGAGAGTTTTATCTCCCCGAGAAATAATTAGTGCCTTGATAACTCAATTTTCTGAAAAATGTCAACTGTGGGCTCCAAAAGTTTTAATTTCATTACATAAGGAAAAGAAGCAAGAAAAACAGAAGAAAATGTACAGGAAGGTTTTCTAATTCTGGAGCTGCTTAAGTATATCAGGAACCATCTTTAACTAAATGAAGTGGTTCCCCCTCCTCTTTTTGTGATGTTTTTCAGTCCTCGGAATGCTAACCTAACCATCTCCTGTGGACACGACCATAGCAGGGATCCTTCTGCAGCGAGGGAAATGACGTCGGAGCCTGGTGTTCCAGACGCAAATAAAGCCCAAAAGTGAAGTGCACTTACTATAGGAGGGTTTGTGAGTTTAAAAACCACAGATGCAGAGAGTATGGTACCCGAGGCTTAGGGAAAGGCTGAAGGGTCTGATGGGGCGAGATTCTTTCTGTCTATCCCCTAATACTACAGGAAAACAGGGTTACATAGTAAGGAGACTTTATGAAATGCTTCCTTCTGCCCTCTCAGTCACAAAAGTGCCCAGTCACTCTCCTTGGCAGGGGGGGTACCACTCGGCTTCCAGAAGGACTAGAGCTTTAAGAGTTAAGAAACACAGATGAATGAAGAGAAAGGAATGCATTTAGAAAATTTGTTTCTCAAATAAATAAATAAGTATATAAAATCACATGCTTTCCAAAAAATAATTATCAAGAAATATGCTAGAAAAGTTAGGGTACAGAAAATTGGGGTGAGAATTAGAAAATGAAGTCCATTGCCATGAGGCATTCTTTCTTTTGCTATGAACTTCCCCTCACTGGAAAGCCCATAGGGCTACCTTAATTTTTATATTATGACTTTGAGAATAATGAATGGTCTTTCATTTGTGCCTTCCCCATCCCATCTCCCTAGGTTACATTGGTTAGATTTCGGAAGTGTGAAAGATTATTGGCAGAAACCATCACCCACCTTTCAAGATGTCACGAAAAACCAAGCACAAAGTTCTGCCCCTTTCTATTTGCCATATGGATACAAGGTAGACTGGTAATTTAAAATTACTTAATCATATTTTTTTTCTTGTGTGTCTCTCTTCAGGGTCTTGCCTCTAATTTTCAAAAGTGGTATTACACACAACAAATGGACAAGGGGCTGTTGAAGTCCAGACTCAATTTTACCAAATAATTTCACTGAAGAGCTGCAAGGACCCTTGAGCTCAAGGAATGAGGAACGCAGGGCGGTCTGCCCACTGTCCATTGTACCCATCCCTCCATCTAATTCTCAATGGTGAAGTAAATACATTTTCAAAAAGAGTTTGGCAATTAGAAACTTAATATATTTTTCCTCTTGCTTTGAACTGTATCCTCCCCCCCCCTTACTTATTTTTAGTCTTCTGGACTGTATGCAACACAACATGACTTAACTTACAGTGTTTCATATATTTCTGAATCTTTCAGATAGTCCAGATCAATTATTTTCTGGGCAAAATAGTCGCACTTCACTTTTTTCATTTCTATTTGTTTGAATCATCAGCCATGAGATTCTGTTCCCACGCTGCTGTGGCTGTCCAGGGGGAAATGTAGATTGCCCATTAAATGATCTAATTGCTTTAAAACAGAAATTCCCCTGTTAAAGACCAACTGAGAACATGAATAACACTGTTGGCTCTCAATTTCACTTCTGATTCTAAAAATCAGAGGAGAGAGAGAGAGAGAGAGAGAGAGAGAGAGAGAGAGAGAGAGAGAGAGAACCAGAGAGTGCAAATACTTCAGAGTTCTTAGTTCCTTTGCACCCCCAAATCAATGCTTGGAAGTCTATGCACACACCTGTTTGACAGCCAAACTACTACAAGTTCATCCTACCAAAGCCATAGGGCCTCGTATGTCCAGTGGCTATAAATGTTTCTCTAACTTAAAGAAAAAAGATATTAGTTTAAAAATTTCTAGCTGCAATTATTGTATTTAGTTGTGACATCTATCAGAAAAAAAAAAAAAACAAACAAACCCCAGCCTTCCTTGAGGTTTTTCTGACTCATATTCAGCGACAGCCGTGCAGGCCAGGGACACGTGACTGCCACAGCCAAGTCCAAGAGGCTGGAACTCTTCGCCTGGATCCTGATCTTCTTTCCTGGGGTGACCTCATATAACTTTCTGCTCTGTGTCACGAGCTTCCTTCCGGAAGCTCAACCCGATGGAATCCAAACACCAACAGAAAGTGATAAAACCACTGAAATCAAGGGGCTCCGGCACCCCTAAGAACAAGCTACGGGAAGGGGGAGATCTGCTTCCCTGTAAAGGACTGGTCGGTGCTCATGGGAAAAAGAAAAAAGCTTTTCACCTGTAGCATGGCAAAAAGGTCAAGCAAATTTGTGTAGCAAAAGTTACCCGTAGTCACCACCAGACCTAAGAGAAGCCATGGCTAGTCTGACAAAATCACACACACACACACACACACACACACACACACACACACACACACCAGATTTAAAAGCCACCATGGCTCCTTCTGGAAGGTTTGCTCTTGGCGCATGCTAACGTGCCCCCATTCCAGGCTGACTGGCATCCTTCAGGCCTTCTGTTGATACCAGGAGGCCCCTTGTAAAAGCTCTTCTAACCTCACAAACAATGTCTGAGAAGTCGGGTTTCCCTGAGGCCCACTTCTGCCAGTCCTCAGCATCCCCTTCCAGCCCAGCTCAGAGATCTGGGTTTCCAAACCCATCCCTGTGGAATTCTCAGATCGCTGGCCTGATAATCTTTAAAGACTCCTTCTGAGCTGGGGCTCCGACTTTTATCTCCCCTCCCATCCTTCTTGGCTTTTTGCTGGCGGTCCCCACTCCTTTTTCCTCTTAAGCTCCCCCCCCCCTTAATTTGGAGATCACTGACAAGCTATGCTGTAATGAGCCTTTAGAAACTGTTATGATCTATGGTGACAGTCTCCACACCTAATTCACAGATTATCGACAAGCACCGTGGGCTCAATGGTGTCAAGTTGTACTTGTGGTATCTACACCCTTCAGCAGCCCACGTAGCTGTAGCCCCGGTTCCGGAGCCACAGCCTGGCAGTTTGAGAATGATCTGTAGCCCTGTTTCTTTCATCCTGGCCCGGCTCTCTCCCTGGCTCTTTGTCTGCGACTTGGATTCCAGGAACTGAAGGTTTAAAAAACGAACAAGAAAGTAAACTTAATAAACGAAAGCACATCCTCGAACCTGGCTCTTATTAATGAGCCTTGCCCCCGCCCCATCTCCAAATAGCCGGTCCAACTCCAAACCACAAACCCTGCTTCTCAGCGTACTAAGCTTGGGAGGTAGCGGGAAAGAAAGGAAGGACGGGTTGAGGACTTGGCCTGGACTCAGTGGACCTAAGCTAAGTTGGCCCACCCGGCTGGCTGGCTCATAGGACTCAGTACTTTACAAAGCAGGGCGCCCAGCCAACCCGCCCGAGCTCAAGCCTGGACCAGGCGACTACAGACCCAAAGAGCCTGCCACGCCCCTAAAGGGTACAGTGCGGCTGGGGAGAACCGGCCGGCTGCCAGCCCGGGGAGGCTCTGCCTTCTCGGAGGACTCAGCCCCTCTTTGGCCGCCTCCCTAGTCTCCAAAGGTGGGGCCGCCGCCTCCCCGCTGGCAGTCCTGCGGCGTGGGATTGGGGCAGGGGCTGGGCCACCTGCGGCTGCAGAATCACAACGCAAGGGAGCCTTGGGTGGCGCGCTCAGGCCTGGCTCACCCACTAGCTCAACGGCTTCTTGCTCAGGCCCGCAAGCCCTCCGACTTTGCGAAGTTGCGGACTTGCAAGCTGCACGCCTGCCCCTGCTGATCTTTGCCTAAATCTTCTGTTCGCACGCGGGAGGGAAGGCTCTCCCAATTTTTTTCACACACCCCAGTGGCAGTCTGTTTCCGAGGCAGGGTCTGTCTTGACCTCTCCGTTGCTCCGCGAGGCGGGATGACCGCGGGCAGCACTGGGAGCCGGGGCGCCCAAGAAGCGTTCCCGAGTCTCCTCGGTGGGAGTGAGATTTCCAAGGCTAGTCCCGGGTGGGAATTTTCCTAACCAGGCCTACCATCTTCGTGGAGTAAACGGTGAAGGTGCCAAGGCAGCGGCTCCTGTTCGCCTATTATTTCGACAGACTGCCGGGTAGGGATTTCTCAAAAGCTAGATTTCCCCCCCCTCTTCCGAGATCCGATCCCGGGATCAGATGAGAGGCGTCTTCGCGAGAAGCAATTCCTTTAAAAACCATCTCAGACCCGCTATTCTGAACTGGCAGAGATACGGCATTAAATGTGGAGAAGCCATTCTGTTAGGGAAAGTTAAGCTGGTTTCCGATAGCAAGCCGTAACCGTGCGGTTAAAAGTTAAAACGGCAAACACGTCTGCGAAGGGGGAAATGGTCGTTTTGTTTATGCAGCGCTTGATGGATTCTTTTTGATTTTAAACTAAACAAACCAACATTTTCTGCATCCTAGAGGCTGTGTTCTTTTTGTGGTCCCTCTTTCCGAATCAGTCTCAAGCCTGCTTTCCCCTCCCTCGCTGGCAAAAGTTACAGCTCTTTCTAACACAGACAGGTTTGGAGGTATTAAACAAACAAACAAAATCTGTTTCCAGTATAACTTGGATTTATGACCAATACAATTTACCACAGATTAACCTCCCTCGAAATTCTACATTGAGATAAAAGTCGAAAAGATGTAAGACACCTGTACGGTAGACAATAGCTGGTATTTAGCCAATCGCCAAGAGGAAAAAGTTTGATCAAGACTGGTTTGAGGGGAGGCAAATACTCGAAGGAGAGACTGGACTTTTAATTACAATCTGGAATTAATAATCAAATATTAACCGAGTTGCTTCATTCACTAGAGACTCCAAGCACTTTACTTGCGAACCGCGGTTGGCGGTTCAGCGAAGCACCCGCTGCTTTACTGTTATTTTGTGGAAAGCGGGCGAGCGGCAGAAGCAGTTTTCATTACGTTTCCCTGTAGCACCACGGCATAAGTTCTAAAAGGAGACCCCAGACCAGACCAGGATGGGGGAAAACTAGGATGGAAGGAGGATTGTCATTTTTTTTTTAAAGAAATAGAATTGAAAAAGAATATCTCTTTAGTTTTTGTTGCGTTCTAGTTATCTTTTAAGTTTTAATAAAAACTTTCCGCACCCCTACTTCCTTTTTTTTTTTTTTTTTTTTTTTGAGGGCAATAAAGAGTTTTCTCTAACCCCAGGGCAAGGGCTGACGCAGGTTCGGGGAGGGCGCTGTGCATCTCCCACTGCGTCCAATAGGGGGCGCTGGCACGAGACCGCCGAGTCGCTTCTCTACTGAGCTGCTCCCAGCCCGACCGCGACAGCCGCTGGCGGGGTCGAGTGCAGAGCTTTCGTCTTTGCGTATAATAAGAGATTAAAGGCTAAATTCTTTTTTTTTTTGGTGTGTGCGTGTGTGTGTGTGCGTGCGTGTGTGTGTGTGTGTGTGGTGTGTAGAGAGGGTATCAGTTTTAACCAAGTACGAAAACGTAGAGCTTTGATGTTATAAAGAAACCCCTATGGATTGTAAAATTTTGAGGTTTCTGAGCCAATACGCAGCTACAGTGTGGGTGTGAAATTATTAAAAATATATTTTCCATACGTTCACACGATCATTTAGAAGTCCTTTAAAAGTGGACGCTTATCTTTTTGGCTGGCCTGTTAACCCTGCTCCGAGTTTCAAATACTTTTAGCTGTGAAGGCCCTTCTGTTCAATCGAAGAGGAAAAAGAGAGACTGGGGTCGGGGGTGGGGCTGGGGGTGGGTGGGAGATGAGACCCAAATATTTAAATCCTCCGCTAAACAGTGACTGAACTGCTTCCTTCCCCTACTTCTTTAAACAGTGGCAGTTATGTGAGGGACCCATTTTACCCTGTCGGTCCCTCAAAGCCAAGTATAAATGACAAAAAACAATTCTAATAGAAAAAAAAAAAACCCGGTGTTGGACCACATAACCAGCATAGTACAAGAAGAACTCTAAATAAAATTGTAACCCACCCACCCCCACCCCAACTTAAAAAAAACCACTACTCTTCACCTGTATTTAAATAGCGTGTCTTTAATTACAGCGGCGGGGGTTGCCTGAGGCTGGAATGAAATTAGCAGTCATTACTGTCCTTTAACTCCGTGGGCTTTGATCAGCACTAGATTAGTTTTTGAGTCCTAACAAAGGCTCTACAGCAAGCAGTGGGCTGTAAATAAGACCGCGCGACCTGCCCTCAACACCTTCTCTCTTGTCAATCATAGCTCTATCATTCAGCCCAAGATTAATCTTTATCTACCAAAATTTTGAATAAAAAAAAGAAGAAAAATAAAGAGGAGGAGGAGAAAGAAGGGAAAGGAGAAGGAGGCGTTAGAACAGGCCCCTGACCACCGCAAGCCTGGGTGGCGGAGGTCCCCAGGAGCCTCCTTGAACTGCGGTGATGGGCGGGTGTAGGATGCTGGATCCTGGATCCGCACACTGGCCATCCCGACCACACTTCTCGGGCGGAGAAGCAGGCCCTCCCTCCCCCAGCACTGCTCATCCCCACGGGGCCTCCCTCCACGAATCAAACAGCCATCAATCGTCTCCTCGGCGTGGAGGGGAAACGCGTGTCTAAATCACGTGCACCAAGTTTCTGGGCTGAGAAATACCTATTTCTTCTACTCCGTGCAGAGAAAAACAAATCAAAACAAACAAACAACAACAACCACAACCACCACAACAAAAAAACTCGCAGCGGCAGCGACAAAACCCTTTCCTGAGCGTGGGGTGGCGAGGGTAACGTTGCTCGATTGTCGTTAGAGGGCGCCAGAGAGCAACCCACAGCCCCAGGCAACTTCCCTCAGCCCTCCCAGCTCCCAGCCTCGTCAGCCAGTCATTCCCTCTCAGGTAATATTTCTTGATGATCCTGCCCCCTTGCGTTCCTATCTCCCTCTATTCCAGTTGCATAAAGAATGAGGGTTCGCCAAATCCCCTGACTTTTTTTTTTTAATGCAAGCTCCCTCTCACCCCAATTACCGCCCCCCCCCCCAGTCCCGATGGCGATTGACGTGAGCCCTTCAGGAACTGTACCTTTCATTGCAAGTCACAGAGGTCTGCTCAAGGTTCTTTGTAGGAGAGCTACTAGAGTTTAACAGTTTTAAGATGGAAGCCCCAAATTTTTCATTATTGCATTTATCTATAGGGGACTCACGCATCTGTTTCTAAGTTTTCACATATAAAGAAACACCCTCCCCCCACCCCCCCAAGCCACCTTGGTTGCGTTCAAACCTAAAACTAACTGCTCGGAAGGGAATAAAATGTCATCTCAGTTCTGCAGTTGTTAACGAGATCTTAATTAGCATTTAATTCCCAAACTTAACACCTTCAGACTTAAATCGGCCTGCGTTAAATGACTACCACACAGAGTAGTTAGGCAGACCTCTTAGAGGTCACACACACACAAAAAAGGCAGAATGAGAGAGGAAGAAAGTGAGCGAGAGCGTGTTGGGGGTGGGGAGAGGGAGCTAGCCTTGAATGTCAAAGTTGGGTTGCGAGCTACTTACGCGTCCAAGCCAGATCAGGGTGTTGTCTTGTAGCAGTTTGATTGGCAGGTAAAAAAGCCCTGAACGTGAGGGCTCCCGGAGCCTCTTGTCAGCCCAAGCTGGATCACTCCTCACCGGACCGAAGGAGTTGAAGGAGCTCGCACTTCCCCCCTCTTCCTCCATCCAAGGCACGGAGAATCCATTTCGGCTTTTCTTCCACAGCGTCTTCTTCCATCAGCCTCCTGCCTTACCCGCACCGCCTCACACCAGCCTCCAAGACCTAGCCTAGCTTTGCCTCTGCAATCCCCTGCAACAAGAAAAATCGTTTATGGCTTAAAACCCCAAATGGCTGATTTTTTAAAAGAGAGAGAGAGAGAGGGAGAGGGAGAGAGAGAGGAGAGAGAGAGGGTGAGGGGGAGAGAGGGGGAGCGGGAAGAATGCACCCAGAGAACAACAAAAAGTCAGTTATCCTAACACTGCTCTGTCCCCCACCGTACAGAAGAATAAAAAAAAAAAACAAGCTTTATGTTTTTCAGTGGGTATTCAAAGATAATTTGATGCCATTGTTTCTGCTACAGATGGTTCTTTTAAATACAATAACACGGCTCTTTGTGCAGGCTACTCACAATAAAATCCAAAGCGTTCCCCTGAATAACCATTTTGTTCTCTCTTGTATGGGGCCAACAAAAGATGCCGTGAGGTAATGGGTTCTGTTTATTGAAGCCATAGAATAGGGATTTGATAAAGATTTTTTTTTTAAAGCAGAAGACCTTGGAAGGTTGGGCTGATCTCTTCATATTTTTTGATTAAAATATTTGTCCAATACATTATTCCTTGGTGCAGCTGCAAGCTT
The DNA here is from genome assembly GCF_014885135.2 of Alexandromys fortis. Lineage (NCBI taxonomy): Eukaryota > Metazoa > Chordata > Mammalia > Rodentia > Cricetidae > Alexandromys > Alexandromys fortis. Next base: position 1,384,095 of record NW_026067911.1, read on the forward strand.
CCTCCTCAATTCTTAATCAGCCCAAACATCTGTCTCTTGGAGGCTCTAAAAATCTGCAATTGTATCAGTCATGCAGTAACCTCATCAAACCCCAAGTCTTTAGGCGCACTCCAGGCTTGAAGGCAAGGCAGTTTCAATTGCATTTGGGTTAAAGGAGGGTTGGGTACGCGGAGACCGGCAAACCCAGCTCCAGTGACTTAAGGAAAGGAGGCTTTCCTCTCCCCAGGCTGGCTGACCACGCTACCAGCTGAATCAGACACATGCTTATCAGCAAGGACTTCTTCCCTCCTGAGGCGCGCCTCCTCCCCTCGGCAAGCATCTGCCATGTGCAAGGGAGGGGCAGCGCAAGGCTTGTTTTCTTTCTAGCTGGCCTTCCTCTCTGATAACCTAAAAATCCTAGGCTGGGAACCCAGGTGCTGTAGAACCTGTCAAAGGGCCATCTCCAGCGCTCAAGGAGCCCACTCTTGACTCGCTGATTCATCCCTGGCCACTTGTGACTGTGCAGGGTCTGAGGACGGGACTGACCGCTGGGCAACCTCCAGCTTCGGTGTCTCACACTCTCAGGGTGGCCCTTGCAGCTAGCTGCTCCCTTTCTTTCAGTTCTGTTTCCTCCCACTCGGGAAAGCCAACCTCTAAACTCAAGGTCTGAAAGAGCTCCCAGAAAGCCACAGAAAGTGCTTCTTCTTTGGTTTGTCTATGGACCTTTCTAGAGACTTTGAAGCCATTGCCCTTAGGTCAGCAAGAGCCAGGAAAGGACTGTTACTTCCTCTCCTGACTTCTGCTGTCTGTGTTTATTTGGGGAGAGACAACAGTCTGGGGAAATGCTTTTTATCTTAAAAACAAGTCTTCAGAGAATTTTCCAAATGCCCCTCCCCCATTATTACTTCTTTTCTTCCCACACACCTCCAAAATAAAAGTAAACACTCAACTAATCCCTTAATAAACTGATATCATCTCTTTTTTTTCTTTTGGAAGCAATTCTGTTATTGGTTTACAAATGGCCATCTCACAGGGATTGGGGGGGGTGGTTACTTAAACACTATGAACAAATAAAACCTTGGCAGCAAAATCCTTTCAGGGGTTATTTCTTAATAATTCATATTCTAAATTATTTCTTTATTTTGAGACAGTCTTACAATGCAGCCCTGGCTGGCCTGGAACTCACTGTGTAGCCGAGGCTGGCCCTGTAGTCTCTGCCTCCTGAGTCCGGAATTAAAAGGGTGCACCATCACACCTCACTTAAATTATTTATTGTATACACTGTCGAGACAAACAGCCTCATATAAATCTAAAAAAAATGAAAATTGGGGCAGCACTTTAAAAGGTTAAACATTTCCTAAGATTGGTTGAAAAATGGGCCCCGATTGGTGCCATGGCAGCTGAATTATGATAAAGCCCTCACCTAGTGAGCACTAGGTGTTAGGTTCAATCCCCAGTGCTGCCAATAAGAAAAGACAACTTATGCACAAGGTGGGAGGGACCTTTATCAGTGGCTGAGGGTTGTGTTGGTGTTTTCTACTTGGGGCACCGTGGGAGAAGCTGGGACACCATACAGTCAGTAGGAACACTTCCAGTAACTGGGGATGAGGAAGGCAAATGTGAAATGAATGCCCAAGTTGCCATAGTAATGAATTCTGGAAAGTCCGGAGTGGACCACTGTACTTTTTTCCCCATGTTTTCACTATTTAGACTAAGTGGCCATGGTCAAAGTTGTTGTCTCCCCCCCCCCACCCCACCCCGTTTACATGGACTGCAGGAAGACTCAGGCTGATGACCTCTCTCTCTCTCTCTCTCTCTCTCTCTCTCTCTCTCTCTCTCTCTCTCTCTCTCCACATTGAGGGATTTGGAAATTGAACCAAAGACTCGGGCTCAGGATGAGACACCCTGCATACCTTAGAATCGGCACTATCCCAGCCCTAAGACGTTTAAGGAATTTAAAATTAGTTGTTCTTTATCTCCTCTAAGTGACCAAGAAGGTGTGTGTGTATGCGTGTGTGTGTGTGCAAGTCATCCAAAGTCTCAAAAGCCTTTGCAGTCAACTCGAAAGATGACCAACACAGAGCTAATCATGGAATATAGAGATGTCCTGGAGAGTGACAGCCGTGCAGATGAGACATCTGGAGCCAGGAGAACTACTTAGGAAGGAGAGAAGGGAGGGGAGGGCAGGACAGGACAGGAAAGAGGGAAAGGTAGAAGGGAGGGGAGAGGGGAGAAAGAGGGAAGGGGGAGGAAGGGAGGAGAAGGCAGCAAGAGAGTCTTTCTACATCAAAGGGACAAAGCTGACTAGTCTCCCACACCCACCACCCCCATGTTTGGAGCCACCAGAAGGATGCTCTCGAGACATTCTGGATGTACAGACAGGCTCTTTGGGACTAAAGCTGGGCTCCACAAGTCTGTAAACTCAGACACAGGGAGATCGGATTCAATTTCTTCAGAACGGGAGCGGGAGCCAATAACACTGAACAGGAAGCATTCAGGATGAAGAAGGAAAGAGGGAGGGAAGGAGGAGAGGAAGGTAGAGAACCTTGTCAGGAGGGGACTGCTACAGAGGGCATCCACGTTACAGGTAACCATCCCTTGAAGCCTGTAGCTTTAGTCTCCAGAAGCAGTCAGCAAACAACCATTCCCCCACTGAACCTATCCACGCTCTCCTCATGAAAGTGAGTCTGGTCTGCTCGAGGGCACAGGGTCCCTGGCATCTCTGTAATTCCTGGGCACGACACAGTGACAGTGACATGCTGCTACCCGCACCTGCCACCAGCCATGACCCTGCTCGCTAGTCACTGCCGGAAGTTAGAAGGCATCACAGGTTAGAGGGCTCTTAAAATGCCAAGGGCCCTATACCATCCAAGTGGTTACTTGGATCTAAACCCAAATGCCATGGCTGCCTGCTACCGCTCACTTGTAGGTGACTGGACGGCGGCTACTGATGTCCCACCAAAGACTACCGGTGGGAAGACAGGGTTTAGAATCCAGTTTTCCAAAGGCTGAGTGCCCTCCAAGCAGCGGCGCGCCATTGCAGAAACCAACGCCAACGGGATCCTGCTCCTGCTATGGCCAGCCTTACCCAATTGCCCCCAGGTTAGAAAACAGAGGTTGGGGTGGCCGGGCTAGGTTCCCTTAGAGTACAATTTTTGCGTGGCTCACGGAGGGCTGGACCTAGATTTGAGTGGGAGGTCTCTGTTTCAGGGTCCAGAAGCCATTTGCAGGCCACTGTGGAGAGTCTGATTTGGGGCCAAAAGCCTGGAGGGTTCTCTAGGCAGAGTTTGAGAGCAGTCACCAGGGAGGAAAAACTCGGGATGGAAAGTCTTGCTGGTGAGACTGGGAAGCTCAGGGAGGGTCCGAGAATCTGACTTAGAACAGGGAGTGGGCAGCCATTGAGCCTACAGGCTGTGAGGAGGCCCCCTGCTCTGCAAGGCCAGCCTTCACACTTACACATACTCTGGCCCTCTCTGAAGTTCTTGGTGTTAACAGACAACTCTGATCCAAGGAAGGTGAGCTCGATAACTAAGAGGAAGTCCCAGCAAAAGCAAGGGCTGCTGGGAGACTGCGCTGTGGCTTCCTTCATGGTTTCCTTTCATAGATGAATCGAGATTATACAAAGCCACGTGCTTTATCTGTGTATTTGAAAAGCATTAATTTAACCAGGCATAGTGGCTCACATTCATAATTTCACCACTCAGGAAAAGGAGACTGAGGCAGGATAAACTATTGCCCTTCGTTCAAGACCAGCCTGTATAGAGAGTTGCAGCTAGAGCAACAAGGAGAAAGAAGATCTTGTCTCAACAAACAAAGAAACAAGACAAAATATAACAGGGGGCTACAAATATAGCTCAGGATACAGCTTGCCTAGAGTGTGCAATACCTCATCGCTGGTATTGTGGCAAATAAGGAAATAAATATAAAATAAAACATGAAAGAATACAAATGAAATTAAGTTATACCAGTCTGATTGACAGTCAAATACACCAACCAACTAACACATTTGCTCTCTTTCTTATTTTCTATAATTTTTTGAATATTTTTTTTCCATTAGGATTTTTTTTCCTTTATTGCTTCTGAAACATGGCATACATGTTAAACTGGGCATAGTGGCCCATGTCTACAGTCTCAGCTTGGGAAGCTAAGGCAGTGGGGATTGTCGGAATCTGAGGCTATCCTGGGCTACAGAGGGAAATCCCATTTCAAGAGAAAATCCGCAAAAAGTATTAATTAAAACTGTTAAACATTTAAAACATACTATACATTAACATGTTAATAAGTTTTCCAATTTATTTATACATAAATTCACCCGAGTGTTACCCTGAGTCATAAGAGATTGGAGAGGAAGTAAGGGCTGCAGGATGTCCCAACAGGACGTGTCACTGGTACTGCGCATGGGAAGCTGCTGTTGTATAGTCTAGGAGGAGCCATCATTTCTACATGAATAAAATACTAATGCTCTCTAGTAGGCTTCAAGAATAATGCAACTGAATCCATTTTCAAAATGCATACCTTCTACTTTATTTTTGAAACAGTCTTATGTATCTTTGACTGGCTCAAACCTGCTATGTAACAGCCTTATATTTCTAAGCCTCAATGTCCCTCGACCAAGAATGGCTAAGGAAAATGTGGTACATTTACACAATGGAGTACTACACAGCAGAAAAAAATGACATCTTGAAATTTGCAGGCAAATGGATGGAGCTAGAAAACAGCATATTGAGTGAGGTAACTCAGACCCAGAAAGACAATTATAATATGTATTTACTCATAAGTGGTTTTTAGACATAAAGCAAAGAAAAACCAGCCTACAATTCACAATCCCAGAGAATCTAGACAACAATGAGGGCCCTAAGAGAGACATATGTGGATCTAAGCTACAGGGGAAGTAGAAAAAGATAAGATCTCCTAAGTAAACTGGGAGCATGAAGGAGGGTAGAAGGGGAGGGAGAAAAAGAGAGGGGAGCAGAGAAAAATATATAGCTCAATAAAATCAATAAAAAATATGTAAATAAATCTCTGAGCCTCTTGTGGCTGGAGAGATAGTCCAGTGGTTAAGTGCACCACTTGCTATTTCAGAGGACCTGGGTTCAGTATTCAGCACCCATATAGCAGATGGAAAGCTAACTCCAGTTCCCAGGGATCCAACTCCCTCTTCTGGCCTCCATGGGTAACAGGCATGCACACAGTGCACATACATGTATATAGGCAGAACACTCACATACATAAAACTAAAAAAAAAAAAAAAAGCAAAATCTTACAACAAGAACAACAACAGAAACGCAACCTGCTCTTCCTGCCTCAATCTTTCATAACTGGAGTTACATATGGATGGCACCATGCCTGACTGCGTTTTATACTCTTGAAGTTACCGGTGCATAGTTCTAGCCTCTGAACTTGAACTTTCTGAACCAACGTGCGCAAAATCTAAACCCACAAACACAATCACACACCCACGACCACACGCAGTCTTCATATACACAGGTTTGGAAAGGCCCCCCAAATGGTGGTCCTTACTTTCCCTTCCTCTGTTTTATAGGCACGAGAGTAGGCAGTTAGCTCCGGTAACTAACTTACTGGAATTTTGTTGTTGTTCTTGTTTTTGGGACAGCATCCATCTAGGCTAGCCTTGAACTTGCTTTGAAGTTGAGGATGACCTTAAACTCCTAATCCTCCTGCCTCTATCTCCCAAGGGCTAGAATTATAGGTGTGCACCATCACACCCAGGATATCCAGTGCTTAGGATTGAACTCAGGGCTTTGTGCGGCAAGGCAAGCATTCTACCAATGAAGCCACAGCTTCAGAACGTAAGCACGTTCGTAGGAGGACAGAAAGGGGGCGTGTTCATAGGGATTTGTCTAGAAAGGAATTAGTAATCCAAGAGAACATGCCAGGGAAAATTTCTATTGCTTTCTTCCAACCTTGCCTCCTAATATTCTTTTCCTCTTTGAAGAATGAACAGCCTTCTAGTAGCTTGAGGGTGAACAAGCAAGGAGCTAACCTTGAATTTGGCCAGCAGACACTGTCTCTACCTCTCCAGACAACACACGAATTTGGGATTACTCTATTCTGCTGTAATTTATAGCATTGGAGGAACTCACTGTGTTTGGCCTCAAGGTCTTAATCCTACTGCTTCAGTCTCTGGAATGCTGGGGTTAGAGCTGAGACGTTCTCTTAATTCAGCACCTCCTTAGGATCTTGTAGCTCCCATCCTGGCCTCAAACTCTTTATGGAGCTGAAGATGACTTTGAACTTCTGATCGCCCTGCCTGCCTCTATCCTATAGTGCTGGGGTCACAGACTGGAGCCACCACACCCCATTTCTGCAATGCTGGGCCTCAGACTTAGGGCTTTCTCACATACCATTGCATTCCAGGCTTCCCTTCGGCTACACCGATCCAGGTCACAGTTCCATGAATTCAGATGATACAGGGCTGAGGAAGTTTCAGCCTTAAAGCTCCAGCTTTAGAACCCAAAGTGCTGGGAGGGAAATACAGCAATAACTAACCTCACCAATGACTGGAAACTGGAGAACATTTATATTGGTATTTTTCTCAGAAAGGCAGCAGAATACTTTGCTTTCCATGAATTTATCCACACTCCCCATGGGGGAATTACTTAGATCAAAATTACTCCTCAATATTGATAGCCCTTATTTTAAGACAGGAAAACATAAAATAAACATTGTTCTTTTAATAGGGACCGTGGAGAGTTTAATTTGTATCTCATATAAAAATTAAACATATGGTGAACAAGGTATAATAGATTTTTCACACTCTAGCTGCCAACGTGGCAACCGTGGCCGGCTCCTCTCACTGGCAGGCGTGTCAGCGGTGTGTTCACTAGCTTATTTGAATTAAAATAAAGCTTCGTCTCCACTGACTGCACCGCATTATCTATGAGACCGTAATCCTGCGAGCAAATCCTGTATCTTCTAGAACTGGCTCTTTTGTTTGGGATTACTGAGAGCTTAGTTTATCACAAAGAAGAAGGAGGCATCTCTCCCTTCCTCATAATTAAGTGTAGGGACTAACGCAGAAGCAAACCCAGAGAGATGCACTGGTTAGAGTTATATTTCTATGCCGAATGGGGAGGGGATGGGGCTGGTAAGTGTGCTACAGGATTGCAGCCCATTAAAACTAAGAGCAACAGGCACCGAGGTACCGATGGACTCACACAGGGCAGCGCCTCTGTGAAGGATCTGAAAGGATGTCTGCAAGGGGAAGTTGTTCCGCATTGGATGCCTTACTGCACTTCCTGGGTGTCATTTCTCGGCTTCTTCCATGCTAAGAAGCTGCCCAGTGAATGGCTGTCCTGAGCAGGGCTGTTAAGGTAGAAATAAACCGAGCAGAAAAACTTTCGCTCATTAGGAAAAATAATACAACTTTTTCCTCACTAGAAATGCCAACACTTTGCCCCCAAGGAGCACACGACTTTTAGCAAAATTCTAGGTTCTTCCCATGATTCTGAGCAAGCTTGCATGTACAAATAACCCAAATGTGTGTTCAGAGAAGGGATTTTTACTGAAGGATACGCACAGACTGCTCAGTAAGCCGTGTGCCAACTGATGTCTGTTTATGTGTATTTATTGAGGGATAAGGAAAACAGGTTGATTTATCAATGTCGCCAACATTAATCGTCACAGACAGGAGCTGGGAGGATATCTGTGAAACCAAAACAGACTCTGCTAAAGCAGGCCCTCAGACTTTAAAAACACCCAGGCAGAGTGACAGTTCGGAACATCTGTTAGCCTTCTGGCTGAGCCTGCACTAGAAGTCCTGGGGTGCACAGCTGTGGGCATCTCAGGCTTTCTTCCCCAACATCTGTCAGAGAAGCAGAATAATGGAGGTAATTACCCACACCTTACATAAACTGTTTGCTAGTTCAGCTTTGAGAAAGAGTAAAATTAGTGTTTCAACCCTTGGCGAAAAAAAGTGAGATAAATGTAATTACTTTTTTATCTAGAAAATGAATAAATGATCTGATCTTTAGTGTAAAGAGCACACATTTAAAGTATCTTTGGCAGCTGACTTGGGTCTGTATTGTATTAAAAGGCAAACTTCACTTGTAATCTTATGCTTGAACGCAAAGACAGAGCAAATGAGGGAAGGAAGAAACCCACCCAGTAACCAAAGGTGCTGCGATTTGTAATAAAAGGTTGCATTTGCTAAAACCACACAACTGTGGCATTAATTGATTGTGTTTTTATAAGAAATTTTAAAAAGTCACTCTAACACAGCCCACACTGCTGAATTATTAAAACCTGCCACCCCTCCCCCACCCTTTAGTGCTAGAATTCTACAGCATCAGGGCAAACAGACTAACACCCACACGGTGCCACCTTAATCACCAAAGTCAGGCACCTCATGGATGCCCAAAGACCCAAGGATCCTTTTCTTTCTCTTGGTTTCTTTGTGTAGCCCTGGTTGTCCTGGAACTCGTTCTGCACACCAGAGATCCCCCTGCCTCTGCCTCCTGAGTGCTGGGATTAAAGGCAGTGTGCATGACCACCGCCTGCGGATTCCTCATTCTTTAAATGCGACCTGCATTCAAGTCAGCTAGAAGACGTGAGTCGCTACTGTTTCGTAGCTGATACCCATGATCTGGGAAGCTGTTTTCCAGCCTAAACAACTCGGATTGACAAGACTGAGTTCCACAGTACCTGTTCTGGAGGAAGATGCTGGTCAGTGATGTCTCATTGAAAGACCAAGACCAGTCACAACAAATAAAGGAGCTTCACCATCGACACACGCAGTGCCACGGAAGGAGCTGGGTACAGCCCGGCTTCGTCATCGACACACGCAGTGCCATGGTTGCCAACTCTTTATACACTTTTGTTTCTCCTACAAAAGGGGTGCCACCTTTGTCAGAGACTGTAATTCCAGGATGTTCAGGCAAAGACAAGGAAAAGTTGAATAAGTGCTATAAATTCTACCCACAGTGAGGACAAGTGGTAGGGTCGGAAGGTCATAATCTCCATCCCATAGGCAGTTCCATCTAGACCACTGATTGCTAAAGTTTCCATGTTGTCACAGAAAGGTATGAGAAGGGGTTGGAGAGACGTGTCTTCGTTAGTTTTCTATTGCCATGATAAAGCACCATGACCAAGAAAAGAAAGCATTTGGGGGGAGGGCCATGGTTCCTGAGAGAGCCCATGACCATCATGGTGGGGAGTATGGCAGCAGGCAGGCATGGTGCTGGAGCAGCAGTTGAGAGCGAGCATCTGATCCACATACACACGGTAGAAAGAGCTAGTGCCAATGGTGTGGGCTTTTGAAATATCAAAGCCCACTCTATGACACACCTCCTCAAGCAAGGACACACCTCCTAGTCTTTTCCAAATTGTTCTATCAACTGGGGACCAAGCCTTCACATCTACGAGCCTACAGGGAATATTTTTATTCAAACCACTCCAGATGGCTCAGCAGTTGAGAGCATTAGATATCCTTCCTTCCTTCCTTCCTTCCTTCCTTCCTTCCTTCCTTCCTTCCTTCCTTCCTTTCTTTCTTTCTTTCTTTCTTTCTTTCTTTCTTTCTTTCTTTCTTTCTTTCTCTCTCATACAATATTCTGTCTCTGTGTATGTCTGCAGGCCAGAAGAGGGCACCAGACCTCATTACAGAATTACAGATGGTTGTGAGCCACCATGTGGTTGCTGGGAATTGAACTCAGGACCTTTGGAAGAGCAGGCAATGCTCTTAACCACTGAGCCATCTCTCCAGCCCCCGAGCATTAGATATTCTTGCAGAGGTTTGATTCTCAGCACCCACATGGTGGCTCGCAATGGACCGATAACTTCAGTTCCAGGGGTTTCAATACACTCTTCTGGCCTCCACAGGCAACAGGCATGTAAGTGGTGCACATACATACATGTTGGAAAAACACCCATATGCATGAAATAAAAGAAACATAATAAGAAATATTCAAAAGGCAAGTTCCCTAAAAAAAGAGGAAAGATACAGGAAAACAGGGCTGTGGAGAATGCTGGGTGAGAATAGTGGCATAAATCCCTATTCTCACACAGGTTTGAGTGAAAATCAGTTATTTCCATTGCAATCGACATGTTTAATATTATTCTTTCTTTAGGGTTATCTTGTGGAGGATAGATATTTTACTAGCAGGCTCCTTATGGCAAAATACTGTGTCACAAACTTCAGCACTCATAATCTAAAGATCAAGAGCGAGAAGGCAGAAGTCGAAGGTGGCATTAGGATAAAGACGCCATGATGGTTATGGAGCTCATGCCTGTAATCGGAGCACTCGGGAGGCTAAGGCAAGCACACAGAGTGGGTCGTTTCCTCAACCACCAGACTAAGCAAAACCAAAACCAAACAAGCCCCAAGGATACAGGTGAATAAAGGAAATGAAAAACATGGAAACTGACAGAGAATAAAGGGAGTGGGGGGTATCAGGAGGAAAGAAGGAGGTATTGATGGCCAAACAGAGCATTAGGGACCAACTGGAAACTTAGGTGCCGTAAGGCTCGATGGTTCCTAGAGAGAGTCATCAGTCCAAAGACTAAGTCTTGGAAAGAGAAATGCTTTTAAATTGTAAGCTTGATGTTTGGTTTTGAGACCTGTTGAAGTGGACTCATTTGATAGTTTTCTGTGTCCTGTTTTGATGTATTTTGAGGTCGAGGAAAAGGAAAGAGAAGAAAGCAGATCATTTTCTGAATAACTTGGGGACTATTTTATTGGTGACTTGGACTTTGTGAGGGCGTTGCCATCCCACCAGGTTAAAGCAGAGTAAGCATATCAGAAACAGCAGCTATCTGGGCGAACACTAAGATGATGGTGATGGAACACCCCCCTGGAGTGGGGGCGTGGGCGGGAATGTTCAGCATGCATCGTGCGCACCAGGTGCCATGGCTTCAAGGGCGCTGCTTCCTATTTGTCAGACTCTGTTCCTGGAGGATCAGGGTCAGACTCTGTGGGGATCTATGTCACAGTTCTTTGGGATGGACAGTTTGCAGCCAGCCTGTTTGCTGTCCTAATCTGTCATCATCCATCCCCACACCCTCCTCTTCTTTCAGGAAGAGTTCCCATCTGGGCTCGTCTTCCCTGGGCTTGTCCCACCCTCTGGGTTTTCAAAATCTGAAATAAATGGCTCACAGATTGATCCTTCAAAACAAATAGGTGATGATAATAACATTGAATGCTTACTCCAAAGTTCTGAGTTCTGTGTCCTAAGCTCTTTGGAGAAGGGGAGCAAACGGTGTGGTCTGCTGTTCCCATAACACCCATGAACTCATTAGTCAGTATTTGCATAAGTATGTCTTCTTCCCTAAAACTAGCTATATAGAGTTATTATCTTCTAGAAATCTTTGTTAATATTTAGGTTCCACCAGTTAGAGAGATACAATGATGGAGAAGAATTAGAGGGTGTTTTCTTTCCTTCCTTCCTTCCTTCCTTCCTTCCTTCCTTCCTTCCTTCCTTCCTTCCTTCCTTTCTTTCTTTCTTCCTTTCTTTCTTTTTTTGGTACAGGGTTTCTCTGTGTATCCCTGGCTGTCCTGAAACTAGATTTGTAGACTAGGCTGGTCTTGAACTCACAGAAATCTTCCTGCCTTTTCCTCCTGAATGTTGGGATTAAAGGCATGCGCCACCAGTTCCCAGTTTGTTTGTTTTTTGTTATGTATTTCTTTATTAATTTTATGTGTTTGTTTTTGAGACAGGGCTTCACTGTTTATCTCTGCTAGCTTAGGAACTCACTGTGTAGACCAGGCTAACCAGGTACTCACAGAGACTTGCCAGCCTCTTCCTCGGTTGTGCTGAAATTAAAAATACATGCCCATACAACTGGTTTAGGGTTAGGGTTTTTAAGGGTGACACCAATTTTCCCCTTACTAATATTTATTATTATTACACCAAAGAGACAAATTTAAAGGCAACTTTCATCTGTATACACTATGTTAGCTAGCCCTGAGCAACCATATCAAATTCTCCAAGTTTCCTTGTGGGCCACAAAAACTTGGTATATACCAAGTCAGTACACACACACACACACACACACACACACACACACACACTATTGAATGTTACTGTGTCATTTTAGATTTTTATTATCATATTATTTTTATTCACTTTTCTATATACACATTTTTTTTTTTGGAAACATGGTTTCATGTAGCCTGGGCTGGCCTCAGTGAGGGTGACCCTGAACTCTGGTCCTTCTGCCTCCACTTCCTGAGTACTGGAATTGCAGGTGTGTGCCACCATACCTAGCTCACTCAGTACTGAGGACCAAACTCAGAATCCCATGCACTGTAGGTTAACACTCTTCTAACTGAAGCCAAACCATATCCCCAGCATGGGTCTGTCAGTATGGAGCAGAGACTTATTCTAAATACTACGATTATTTAATAACAGATAATTATTGTATTGTGAGATGTCTGAGCATGGGTACACGTATGCCACTGCACGTGTGTGGGAGTGGTTCTCTCCTTTCACCTTTCTGTGGGTCCAAGGGATTGAACTCAGATTGTTAGACTTGCACAGTAAGCTCCACCGTCTAGAACATCTGGGCAGTCCAAACATTACACCTTTCTTAATTTTTTTTTTTTTACTAATTCTTTGACAATTTCATTTAAATCATATTCACATGTTCACAACCCCCAAGTACCTTTAAAAATTACATTTTGATGGTGGTAATGGTCATTATTTGGGTGTGTGTATGAATACACCTGCCATAGCATGAATGTGGAAGTCAGAGGGCAGCCTGGAGGAGTGGATTCTCTCCATCACCATCAGTCCCAGGAATTGGTATCAAGTCATCTGGCTTTGCAGCAACTGCCTTCACCCACTGAGCCATCTTTCTGGCCCTATGCATTCTAGTGGTGAAGAAATCACACACACACACACACACACACACACACACACACACACACACACACACACTTTTACAGATGCTTTTTCCCCCAAGACAGGGTCTCTTTGTGTAGCCCTGGTTTCATAGAACTCACTCTGTCGACAAGGCTAGCCCCAAACTCAGAGATCCACCTGCCTCTGCTTCCTGAGTGCTGGGATTAAAGGCATGTGCCTCCACACCCGTGGATCCTCTGGTAGAAGGGGAAATTAATAGCAAAGACTCTTAGAGTCTTTAAAAAGTCCTGCAGGAAAGAGGCCTGAACTTGGTTTAACAACAGCCTACGAGTCCATAGCAATGCTCTATTACCCTTCCTCCTCGAGACTACCTTTATCACTAACATGCACCTCAAGACAGCATGGGCAGAGGGTTTAGAAGTGTAGGCCATGCTCACCAGTGCAAAACAGGCCCTATTAATGTGTTCGCTGTAGCAGTCTGCTGTTCTTCCCATGTCAAAGCCTTCACATGAGGAACTCTGCAGCATTCTGTCGATCAAGGATCACAGGCAGCGTTTTTGAGTATAATGACTATTAGCTTTACTATGGCAGAGCTCTGAAGATTTGGAAGAATCTCACCATGTGAGGTGTAGTCTTGAACATTTGTTACCAATACAGAGAATGATCTGAAGGTTATGGGAGCACAGTTGGTCAGAAACCTGCCCTCTAGCTGTGGTGGTGCACATCTGTAATCCCAGTACATTGGAGAAGGATGCAGCAGGATCAGGGTCTCAGCTGCTTACTGCATATAGTGAGCTCAAGGCCAGACTGGGCTGCACAAAACCTGCCTTGAGAAAACAAAGCAGATAGATGATAGATAGATAGATAGATAGATAGATAGATAGATAGATAGATAGACAGACAGATACATACATACATACATACATGCATATATGTATAGATAGATACATACATACATGCATACATGTATAGATACATAGATAGATACATGGATGGATGGATAGATAGGTAGGTAGGTAGATGATAGATAGATAGATAGATAGATAGATAGACAGACAGATGGATAAATAGGTTGCTGTACTTTTTCTCTTTTACTTTCCTTTTCAAGCCTGTTTTGACTTTACTAGCTAGTTGCCTTTGTGTTATATATGCAATATAAATATTTATATGCAATACAAATAATGCCCCCTTTTTCTCACACTCACCAACAAGACAGACAGACATCTTGATTCCCAGTCAACGGAGGCTGATTCCTTGTACTGTGAAATTCAGTCAGTTTTCTCTACTCCCAACATTTTGAGTCAGAGGTTGATTACAGTAGCCAGGGCTGGCCTTGAACTCATAATTCTCCTACCTCAGCCTCCTAAATGGTGGCCTTACAGGACTGCGTCACCATGCTGGACTTAACACATCACTTCACACTTAGAAATCAGGAGCGCTTTTCATTCCCTAACTGACTGGTTTTGTGGGTCAACTGGACACAAGCTAAAGTCATTGGAGAGGAAGGAGCCTCGGCTGAGGAAATGCCATCATGAGATCCAGCTATAAGGCATTGTCTCAATTAGTCATCAATGGGGGAGGGCCCAGCCACCCCTGACCTGGTGGTCCTGGATTCTATAAGAAAGCAGGCTGAACAAGCCAGGGGAAGCAAGCCAGGAAGCAGCACCCCTCCATGGCCTCTGCATCAGCTCCTGCTTGAGTTCCTGTCCTGACTTCCTTCAGTGATGGGCAGCAATGTGGAAGTATAAGTCAAATAAGCCCTTTCCTCCCCAGCTGGCTTTCTGGTCGTGGCGTTTTGTCACAGCAACAGAAACTCTAAGACAATACCTGACATGAAATGGAAGTCCTACAAGGCCATTAACCGATATGGACTATTATCGTTATATAATGCAGTCAGAAGGCGATTGCATTCTTTTGAAATGTGAGCGTTCACAAGACCTGTGGAATTCTCTTCCGCAGAAAGGAGTTGACATTCACGGGGCCAGGAACCAGGCCACAGGCGAGAGAGAAACACCCGGAAAACGCAGAGCCGATTCCTGCGGCACTTACGGTACCCATTGCCGGCAGTGCAGTTCTAAGTGCTCATCCTGTCCTCCATTCTCCCTGCAGGTTAGCTAATTCTCTAACTCCGTAATACTGGCTGCAGAGACAGCACACGGATGTGAACGGGGTCATGAGGGACACAGGACGGGGGGGGGGGTGTGTGATGCAGGCTACATTTCATGTTCACGAAAACCGCTGTCTGCAGTCAGTAGCAATGCGGTAAGGAGAGGAAGCATCTCCGAACACTGTCTTGGCTCCTGTGCCCGGCTCCCATTCGTTCCACCTTCTCCAGCCAGCTGGCCTTACAGCACACCAAACTCATTTTATGTTGCAGGCAAAAAGCCAAGGAAAATACAATCACATTTAAAAGCCTTTTAAACAGTGAGCACCTCCCTTTCTCCCACCGTTCCCCGCCTTCTCAAATTTCCAGTTAACAGCTTTTAAAGCAGTTTCCCCAGCTCTTGTCTTGACTCACTCTCTGGCTGGAGCTGATGCCACAGAAAGTCTGCTGGTCAGGAGACTTTACACCTGTTACGCTTCTCCACACCCTCCCAAGACTAACTCCAGGTATGGGCTGGCTCCCTGTCTAGGCTAGTTTGCATATCCCAAGCCATTTACAGCAATCAAAGTGTAATAAAGACAGTCATTATGATCCCAGCGCCGAGCCAGCCAATCCCACTTGACGAGTTCCTGCCTCAAAACCCATCGTGGACAGTGTCTGCATGGTCAGTCTTTTCTTCACATTGAAGCAGCCAGAAAATCTATTTAGGCACCCGTGACATTTCATCTTTGCAAACAAAGTCTCTCTTCCTTCTTATATCGAATGCTTTGGTGTTTGGGCTCTAAGATGAGCTAGTCACCCGGTTCAGCCTCTGAAGTACCTATTTTTTCTTTCATTTGTTTTTAGATTAATTATAAAGATGGAAGCATCCTCAGGTCTATGAGGACAAGCAGAGTGAGGGGTTCCCAGAAGCAAGAGGAAACTGGTAAAGCGAGAATCATTTTCAGGAGACTGGTGTCTTAAGGAAACACTACGGTTCCTTCCCTTAGACCTCCTTCTCCTGTTCTTTAGACTTTGAAACATTTACTTATTTGCACATGTGAGTGTATGCACTCGTGCATATGTGTGTACGTGGGCACATGCATGTCATAGCATGTGTGTGGCGCTCAGAGGACAACTTGCAGGAGACTGATGAAGAGAAGCCGGACCACTTGACCACTTGGCTACTGCTGGTGGGAATGTGATAGGGTGCTGGTAATGGGGTGCTGGTGATGATGGGGTGCTGGTGGTAATGGGGTGCTGGTGATGATGGGGTGCTGGTGATGATGGGGTGCTGGTGATGGGGTGCTGGTGGTGATGGGGTGCTGGTGATGATGGGGTGCTGGTGATGATGGGGTGCTGGTGATGATGGGGTGCTGGTGATGATGGGGTGGGTGCTGATGCTGTGCAAATCAGTGGGGCACATAAACTGCCGGCTGATCAAATAATATCCCATTTCTGTTGTTGTTGTTGATTTTTTGTTGTTGTTTTATTTTTTGAGACAGGGTCTCTCTGTAGCTTTGGAGCCTGTCCTGGAACTGGCTCTGTAGATCAGGCTGGTCTCGTACTTACAGAGAGCCACCTGTCTCTGCCTCCTGGGTGCTGGGATTAAAGGCATAAACCACCACTGGCTGACTAACATCCTATTTCTGGCTATCCATCTAAAGAACTGAGATCAGGGTCTGGAGAGTAGAGGGGCAGAAGGCCCTGGATTTGGTTCCCAGCACTTTTTAAATCAGGCATGGTGTTTTGCCTCTGTAATCTCAGCAATCTTTAGGTGAGACAGGAGGATCAGAAGTTCAAGGTCATCTTTGGCTGCACAGAAATTTTGAGGGCAGCCTGGGCTACATGTGATCCTGTCTAGAAAAAGAAGAAAAACAGAGGATAAGCTTTAAAATTTTGATTTATTTATTTATAATGCATTTGACTATCTGTTCAGGTGTGAGGCCAAAAGAAGGAACTGGATCCTCTGGGGGGTTGGAGTTCCAGGCAACTGTGAGGACCCCCTCATTTCTGGGTGCTGGGAACCAAACAGGTGTTCTGAAAGAGCAGCAAGCACCTAACTCCCGAACCTTCACTGCAGCTGTACCTACCACTTTAAGAAAGAGTTGCAGGTTTTTTAAGACAGACAAGAAAGAGAATTTGTCACTTTCTCACTCTTTACTCAACTAACACAGAGTGTGGGACCCTGGGGATGACTCAGCGGGTAAAAGAGCTTGCTATTGAGAGCCGCGCAACCCGAGTTTGGTCCCTAGAACCCAGAGTAGGAGAGAACCGATTCTCGAAAGTTGGCCTCTGGCTGGGCATGGTGAGATGGCTCTTTAATCCCAGCACTCGGGAGGCAGAGTCAGGCAGATTTCTGAGTTCGAGGCCAGCCTGGTCTACAGAGGGAGTTCCAGGACAGCCAGGGCTACAAAGAGAAACCCTGTCTTGAAAATACAAAAACAAAACAGAAAACAAACAAACAAACAAAACACAAAAGAGAAAGCTGTCCTCTGACCTTGTGTAGTAGGGAAAAATAGCCAACAGTGAATGTCTCCCACAGGGACTGGTTCCTGAGTTCTCTTTGAGGTTTCTGCTAGGAGCACAGAACACAGATGCCCTGAAGACAATCAGCTCCTTCTGGGAGGCTGCAATGACATTACGGGCAGGGTTTAGGTCCCACCTGAGCATCTTCCTAACTCCCTGTGGCCTCTACGAGGGCACATGTTAGTGATGTTAGGTAACAAACACTACTTGAAAGTGAGGTCCGTGCAACTGTATTTCCTGTCTACTGAATGTCTTTTAATTTAATTTTCTCTTTCTTCATGTGTGTCCACTGTGCTGAACAGGTTGGCCTTGACCTCCTGGCAGTGCAACTGCATCAGCTTCCAAAGTAGCTGAGGCTACAGCTGTGGCACACTGTAATTGACCTGAACTTTCGTTCAAAATAAAACTGTGATAAAATAATGAGAAACAGGGTCACCTAGAGATAGCTCAGTGGACAAAGGCCCCTGCAGTCAAACTAAGGCTCTGACTCAATCCTGGGACCCAAGTAGCGGAAGGAGAGACAGCACCCCCTCTAACTCCAGAGGGGTACCACAGAATACAATACATGCATGTACGGATGGGTGTGCACATACACACATGCATGCATGCACACGCACAGATGCAACACACTAAAATCCAATAAAAATTTACATTTATAATTTTACATATAAATTTTACACTTACAATGACTATAATAAATAAATATTTCCATTAGTGAGAAAAAAAGAACAGAAATAAGATTTGAAGAAGAAATACGGTGTCTATGGTTGGTACCACACATTGCAAGGACACACGTGACTCAATGCAATTGCAACATGTAATTCTAGCTGGATTTTGCTTTCAGTGCTGGGGACTGAACCTAAGGCTTCATGATTAAGGAGCGAGTGCCTTGTGACTGAGCTCAACGCTCAGTCTTTTAGCTAGACTTCCGAGGAACACAAAAATTATACGATGCCCACGGGCTCGAAATGTCCTAAAAGAAACATAGGAAAGAGGTGACAGACAGATGTGTCTCTAATACTCCAGTGTTACTGTACCACAAAACATGGCGGTAATGATGTTGCTGACTTTACAATATATAAATAGACGAAGAAAGCAGAATCCAGAGTGCAGAAGCAGGGCTATTGGAATGAGAAATGCTGGCAGCAACAAGTAACAGGTCAATGGCTGGAGATGAAAATGGTCAATACAGCTTTTCTGACTGAGCAGAGAAAAATGTTTCTTAAAGCAGCAACTCAAAGTAAAAAAGGAGAATAGATTCAGCTACACAAAAACTTAGGATTTTTTTTAATGTAATGCAATACAAGTAATGTTGATAAACACATGTGAAAATATAATGACGCCCATTATCAACATATGCCAATAAAAACATTAAAAAGAAAATGGTATCTGTTACATTTAAAGCTAATAAGGGAAAATGTCCAAATTATATAAAACTCCTTGATTACTAAAATGTGGGGATCTCAAGAGAAAAATTTATAAGGGCAAAGAGGTAACTCACAGAAGAGGTCCAAATAAATAGCAAATCTATTAAAACTGTCATTCTGTAATGAGATGCGATGAAAATTAACGAAACATCATCTTCTATGTATTTGAATGGCAGTGATTATTAGAAAGGCGAATATTACCAAGGATTGGGGATGGGATGTGGCAAAGATGTCTGCACTGTTGCAGATGATCTACAAGCAAACTGGCAATAGTAAGATACATCAAAGGCAAAAGATAATCTCGTTCAAGTTTCTCATAGACCCAGCAGAAGTTTGGTAGGGATGCATTTGTGGAGGTTGAGCCTTGGAGAGGAGGAAGGTGTGAGCCCCATGTGAGGTGTCTGTCAGTAGCTGAGTTAATACGTTGACAACAGAGGATGCGTGCTATGGAACATTGTGCAGGTGAGCAGTAATGGATGAAGAGGTGGCAGAGAAGCCCCAAACACCGTTCTGGGAGGAGAGGTAGGTGACCCGGTGTGGGGGATCTAAATGGAAAACACTTCCCTGTAAAGCAACAGTGCATATATTACGATGTAAATTTACATTTAAAAACACATCTCCAGATCCACATCCACATATCCATGGAAGAATATTCTGAGGAGGAACAGGGAGGGTAACAGAAGAAAGAAAAAAAGAAAGAAAAAAGAAAGAAAGAAAGATAGAGAGAGAGAGAAATCAAAATGAAAACAAAGGAGAGAGGGGTCACACATGGACCAAAGAGGACAATAGATGGAGAAACCACAGCCGGACTGTCATCAGCTCACTGGCTCCGGATGTGGAGCTCAAAATCTGAAAGTAGAACTATGTCAAACAAGTCGAGTCCAGGTCTGGAGAGATGCCTCAGTAGTTATGAGCACCGACTGCCTTAGCAGCGGCCCTGAGTTCAATTCCCAGCACCCATATAAGGCTTTACAAGGAAGGCTGTTTGCAGATGGCTGAGATGGACTTTGCTTCTAAGACCACTGACGCTCACAACCATCTTTAACTCCAGTTCCAAGGGATCTGACACCCTCATCTGACCCCTGCAGGGACCGGATATGCATGCGGTGCACAGACAGTTATGCAGGCAAAGCAACATGTACATTAAAAAAAATTTAGACTTGGGCCATGTTGGGTCTTTTGTTATTGAAAATTATGCCACCACGGAGGTCTTTGCTATAATACATATTTTTCACTTAAATCATTCTGTACAAAAATCTTTAAGATTTATTTTTATTTGTGTGAATGTGCATGTATATGCCACGTGAATGCACGTGCCCTCAGAGGCCAGAAGAGGGCATCAGATTCACTAGAACTGGAGTTATAGGCCACTGTGCTCTTCCCTGTGTGGGTTCTAGGTGCTAAACCCTGATCTAAGCAAGAGTCGTTGTCTGCCAAGCCATCTTTCCACCTCCTTAAGTAGTCTTTAATTTAAAAAGGTTTATTTAGTTACTCTCTGTGTGTGTGAGAGAATTCTCCCCTCCCACCATGTAGATCCTGGGGATTAAACTAAGGCTGTCAGGTGAAGAGGCAAACGCATTATCTCCTCGTTATCTACATTTTTGTTAAAAAAGGATAAAATGCTAACATTTTAAAATTTATATATTTGTGTGAGACAAGGCCTCATTATGTAGGTCAGCGTGGCCTCGAACTCGAGATCTGACTGCTCTAGCTTCCAGAGCAATGGGACCATCTCAACGACGTTTTACCAGCTGACACATAAGAAATCAAGATGAAAAATAACCTAACGGTTTTAAACAATTTATATTATACAATTTGAGACTAATAGTGTTCTTGAATGAAAGATCATAGTCTCAAAGCAGGATGTTCGTGAGAGCCTGGAAGAAGTGTCATGAGTATGCACACCTCCCTAGTGCCCGCCCCAGAGGACAGTGGAGTCCCCTGTTCGCTCTCCCGTTCAGTCTCTGGTAAGATGCTCCAAGTCAAGTAGCACTAGACAGGCCGGCTCCACACACTGAAGTAAGGAATGCCTTAAAAGCCATCCCAGACAGTCAGAGACTTCCATCTGATGCTGTTTAGTGAGCAAGCCACGCGACGCTGTCATGGGGGTACCCAGTGGCTTTTCTAAGGACTTTATGGTTGTGTGGAAGTAGCACATGTTGGATTTTGACACTTTTTTACCCCATAACTAGTTTTGTGCAGCGCCGGTAGGGAGGCTTTGTGTATCATGTACAGTATTTGGTAACGACCGTGATGCACTGGGAGCTCACTAGAGAAGTGTGTGTATGTGTTGGGAAGCTGTGAGCACTCATTGTGTGCGTGTGTAAGTTTGCCCAAATGATATGATTTTCACACGAAGGCTGAGATTTCGTCATAGACACCCTCCCCTCCCTTTGTGTATGTGTGTGTATGTGCACACGCTGGCCGAAACACTGTGCTGCTGCTCCTGCCTTGGCCTCTTGAGAGCTGAGATTTCAGAGCGGCGTCAGGCACTCACCTAGCTGTTCACACACACACACACACACACACACACACACACACACACACACACACACACCGAGGAGCCACCTCCTGTAAGAGCTACTGGCCGCTTTATGTGGCCTCCATCTTTTCCGTGTTCTAAGTGTGAAGAATCCATGGGCTGGAATAACATAATTTTCCCTGCAAAGTACTCAAAACAACAGTTTTGGAGGAGATCCAAGAAGTTATCTAAGAGGAGAAGTTAAGAAAGAGAGCGGAGAGATGGAAACAGAAAGGGGTGTGGTTTCTTCTCTAGGATGACTGACTGCACTGTAGCTTTAGGAATATTCCCATATTAAAACACAAGCAAAGAAATACCCTACAGAGACAAGCTGGATTTTTTGTTTTGTTTTGTTTTGTTTTTTGAGGCTTTGGAGCCTGTCCTGGCACTAGCTCTTGTAGACCAGGTTGGTCTCGAACTCACAGAGATCCGCTTGCCTCTGCCTCCTGGGTGCTGGGGCTAAAGGCGTGCGCCACCACCACCCAGCTGGAGAGAGTTTTCTAGCAATGATTTCATAAAATTTATAAGAAAAGATTGCATTAGGAAAAGCACTTCTTGCCAGAAATATATAATTATATATAAATTATATATTAAATATACATATTACACATATATAATTTTTTCCTCTAGTGTTGAAAAAGGAACATAGAGTCTTGTGCATATGAGGCAAGCACTTTTCCTCTGAGCTTCACTTCCAGTTTGGGTAGTGGAACATGGTGGGAGCTTACGTTCTGCAAACAGCAGGAAGAGGCATGCACGCAGCTCAGTGGATGGGTCCGTGCTTAGCACGCTCAAGGCCCTAGCTCAATCCCTAACACACACACACACACACACACACACTCTCTAAAGAAGAGCTACCCCATGTGAGTGGACATTTGTCTGTATAAGATCTTCATGGTTAAGAATTAAATCCATTATCTTTGACCACTCATGAATATTCATTCTTATTTTACTGAATAAACAGTATACTGGAAATTTTCACTAAACCTTTGTTGCTCATGCAAACAGAAACTGAGCTGGACAGCGCTATCTCTGAAGTCTTATAGCTGGCCACTGATTCCTGAATGCAAAGTTCCCTTAAATCCTGGCTGCGTCAGAAAATGCCCAACAAAGGCTTAGAATCTGGCAAGTCACAATGTATATTTAATGTGATATAATATGAAATATATTTAGTGCTGATGACTAATAACAGAGCAAAGTGCCTTATTATTTTCTTAATTACTCTCTCGTGAGTTGTCATGTTTAACAGAAATTATCATACGCTCCTTTTATTGTATGTTGTAATTGTCATTAATCTCCCTTCAAAAAAAAAAAAACTATTGGCAACAGAGGTTCACAGCTCATCACACAGTGTCAAATATCTGACAGACGACGGGAAAACAGGGCAAAATGTGATTGGGTTTGCAGGATGAAGCATTTCACAGCTTTGCCTACATGTTTGCAGGCACGCACGTATGCTAACAAACAGTTTATCTCTGACTTCTAAATAGCTTTCACTGGTTAAAAAAGACAGATGGTGGTAAAATGCATATTCATAAAGGACATAATTGAAGTCATTTTTAAAAACAATTTATTTAACTTTATTTTATGTGCATTGGTGTGAAGGTATCAGATCCCCTGGAACTGGTATTACAAACAGTTGTGAGCTGCCATGTGGGTGCTGGGAATTGAACCCCGGGTCCTCTGGAAGGGCAGCCAGTGCTCGTAACCACTGAACCATCATCTGTCTAGCCTGAAGTCACTTATTTTTGCTATACACTTGCATCATTAAATTATCCCTAAGTAAAAAAATTACCATCCTATGGACTCCTAACTTCAATAACTAATTAGTCAAGGTCAACACATTCTTACATTTATTCCATATGATAAAATTAAACTATTGTTATTCTATCTATCTATCTATCTATCTATCTATCTATCTATCTATCTATCCATCCACCCATCATCCATCCACCCATCCATCCATCCATCCATCCATCCATCCATCCATCCATCCATCTACCTATCTGTGTGTGCACATGAGAATACATGCTGTGGTATACCTGTGGAGATCAGGGGATACTTTTTGGGAGTCAGTTCTCTCTTTCCACTTCCTGGGGTTCTGGGGATGGAACTCTGGTCATCAGGTTTGGCGGCAAGCACCTTTACCCAGCGAGCCATCTCACTGTCCCTTAAAATGTTGCTCACATCAGAGTCTGCAGGACGGTTTCTGCTGTTGAGCACTGGAGCCAGGATACAGACCAAGTGCTCTAACAGTGAGCTGTGCTTTGGAGGGTGAGCTCGAGTACCTGCTTCTTGTTCATTTTAGATTAAACTTGGTGTCTAGGGCAGTTAAGGTATGCCTTTGTGTCTAGGAATTCAGAGGTCCTCTCCAAGAGCCCAGAATCCACTTTTGCCTCTCCTAACTTTCACAGCTGTTTCTGAGACTGGGTTGTGTCAAGTGTGGAGGCCTAGAAAGTTCTGGAATATGTGTGGAATGAGAATTCCTGTGCAGAGATGGCCACCCACTCAGGTCTAGGGGGAGCAGGAACTCAGCCTCTGGGAAGTGCCGTGTCAAAAGCCTTTTCATTATCAACAGTATGATGCCCGCCTGCTCGGGAATGCCTCAGCAGCCCGTGCAGTCTTCCTCTGGAGTTATCCGAGGAGCACACCCAAGCCAGTGAGGTGGAGATGTCACAGGCTCCACTGCACAATGCATGGAGATTGACATCAGGTCTTTCCAGTCCCCCAGACGGTGGAGACCTCCCACGAGCTATCCTGGAACCGTGGGAAGCATCTGCAAATTGCTCTCTGTCTATATCATGGTTTCCGATTTGTGTTTTTACGGGATTCCTGTATGTGCAAACGTGTGTGTCTCCATCTGTGTCTTTACTCTTTGACTCCTTTTGCTTGTTTTGCCCTAGTTCAATTTTTTTGCCTAGTTGTTTGTTGGTGTTTTATATTATTTTATTTCATTATCATTCTCTAGATCTCTGCTTGTTTTCTAACAAGAGACAGAAAGGGTGTGGATCCAGATGAGAAAGGAAGTGGAGAGGAACACAGACGAGCTGGGGGAGGGAAAACCATAAACAGAATATATTGTATATTGTAATCTATTTTTCTGTAAATCTATTTTCAATAAAAAAATAGACAAAAACAAAACCACAAAAATCTCACTGTGTAACCGAGGCTGTGTTAGGGGCCACAGTGTTCCCACCTCAGCCTTCTGAGGGCTGAGTGGGGGATACCCTGGGCACCATGTGCCCTGCCATGAAGCCTTCTGAAGCAAGCCAAGAGCTGGCTTCTCGTTCTCTTTAGTTCCCACGACTTGAGTGCCCCTGCCTGAAGATACTATTCTAAGGATGTAAAGGACTTGCATGGGCATCTTGATGACTTAATTTTGGATGAACCCATCATTCATAGTATTTGACATTTGTGCGGATGTTCAGAACACTGAACGAGTCATGTGGGACACCCCAGCTGTGCCCTCCAGTTCATTCCTGTCAACGCCTCAGGCACGGTTCTCACTAGTTATCTGCTTACTCGGCACTAGGTCTCTCAGAGTGTGGGGTCTTGAGAACTGCGGGGCAGGATAGAATTCTTTACAAAATACAGCCAGTGACAACAGTGGCTTCAAATCATAGCCACCACTCCGCTAGGAGAAAGGAACACAGTGACTGTAAGCAGATGGGGTAGCAGCTGCCTGCCGTCCTCATTCTGGGAGCTGGAGGCAGGCGATCAGGAGTTCAAGGCTGACCTAGGCTCTAACTTAAAAAGATTTTTAAAAAGTAATAATAAAAAGGGAGAAGTGAAAAAGAAGTGCAGTGGTGTGCAAACCAGGCCAGTTCCCTTTGCTATGTGTTGTTAGACGGTTGAACACACGTTTAAAGCAGGGCAGGTGGGGGCAGCACATGCTCTTAACCCAGCAATTGGGAAGCAGAGGCAGGCGGATCTCTGCGAGTTCGAGGCCAGCCTGGTCTACAAGAGCAGTTCCAGGACAGGCTCCAAAGCTACAGAGAAACCCTGTCTCGAAAAACAAAAACAACAGCAAGACAACAACAACAACAACAAAAAAAAAAGATTTAAAAATTTAAAAATTTATCTCTGACTCAGCAGATAAACCCCGAGTTCTTGGAGTCTGTATTGCTCCTCTGCAGGCCCAGTGAGGGTGGAGCTTGTGTGTACGGCGAAGTGTGACCGCCCAACAACCGTTTGCACAAATCCTGGAGACAAAACTAGAAACGCACCCTCCCCATAAGGTGGGAATCGTGGGGTTAGACAAGAGTCCCCCCATTTTGCTTTCCTTTGTGTCATGTTATTCAGGATTGAATGGTGGCACTCGGCTCTCGGCCCTTTTTACACTATTTGAGACAGACTACCACTATGTTGCCCAGGTTGGCATTGAACTTGTGATCTTCCTTCTGCCCTGGCCTCCGCGGTAGCGGGAATCTACAGTCTGTGCTGCTGTGCCAGCTCACGTTCTTGGTGGTGTTTTTATGATTAATTGCTGCTTCATCCACGAGCTTCAAATTCCTCGGGAAGTGGATCTCCTGCGCACCTTCCTGTCAGTCACCCAGAGGTCCGTGGTGACATCAGCAGTTCCAGCCTCCCCTGTTCTGTTCTCTCATCTCCAGCCTGGACTCTCACTGTCTTGGCGGAAGAACATCTTGTTTCTTGCGCGTGACGTCTCTTGTGAGCAAAGGAGGCACCTGAGCCTGAAGTTGCTCTCAGCAGCTTCCCTTATCCGTTCTCCACTCCCAGTACTTTGAACCTTCCCCCACACCCCTTCCCACCAGAGTACACTTTGTGGTTTGGAGAGATGTACAGTTGTGCGTCTCTACTCAAAACAGAGCTAGTATGCTAATGAGGGGCCACGAGGACGGGGCGGTCATTTTCCCACAAGCGTCAGCCACGTCTTCAAAACTCCCTAAAACCAGAGCGCAGCTTATAGGCAGCCGGGTATCATTTCAAGCAGTCACTCACTACCAATTCACGAATCTTGCTGAAGGCTCTACTGTATTTCCTCCTTCTGGGCTGAGGAAGCTGGTGTGCGGGAGGAAAATGAGCGGAGGTGGAGGCCGTCTCCACTGGAGCTACACATCCCACCAAACCACAATCCGCTCATGTATGGAGAGAATAAATAATGTATACCCCAGGGCTTTTTCATGTAACATTAAATCATATCCAGCTGCCCCAGCTGTTTTCATTTGAATGTTTACTGTTTTACGGAGCTGGGAAAGCAGCTACCGAGAGCCTCATGTATCATGCTAAAAAGGCTTTTTAGAAAAATCATTAATAACCGAAGTACAAGAACTAACCAGGAGGTCAGAGGCAATGTCTGCTTTATTCAATACTGAATTAAAAAAAAAAGGAACCCAATCCATTCTTGATTCTTTATAGGTGTCCCCTAAATGCTTAAGAGAATGGTTGTTCTCTGACAGGCATCATTAGGTGGTTGTTCTCCTAATTGATCAGACACACAATAGAGACTAAATGACATGGGCACAACTGTGTGAAGGGTCAACAACGGAAATGTTTTCCGTGTGTGTGTATGTGTGTGTGTGTGTGTGTGTGTGTATGTGTGTGTGTGTGTGGGGGGGGTTACTATGTAGCTTTGGCTGTCCTGGAACTCACTGTGTAGACCAGATCAGGCTGGCCTCAAACTCACAGAGATCCCCCCACAACCACCTTCCCCGTGCTGAGATAACCTCGTGCATGGTGATGCCCGGCTTCTGTTTTACTTTTCAAATCCCAGTCTCCATGTGTAGCTGAGGTGGTACACGCATCTCTCTCCTGCATGCCAACATGGCTTTTCATCTCCTATATGCACATATATTACCTATGTAATCAAAGGGTTCAGTTGTTGATTTGACTTTCTGATGGAATTTGTTACTCTGGTTCCAAAAATATTTATAAAAAGATGAGGCACCTCTTGGATATTTTTTTTGAGCTTTCATTCACATTAGTCATTTTGATTCAACTCTGCAGGTTATTTTCTGCCATTCAAAATCCAAAACATATTCAGGGTTTTCTCTCTTATCCTTTACTTCCCCCTTCCCCTCACCTTGTGTCTCTTCTCATGTAGATATCTTTCTACTGCAGTTTTCTAGAGAAAAGGGATGTGTGGGCATGTGTGTGTGTGTGCGTGCATGCGTGTGTGTGTGTGTGTTGTTTCTCTGTGTGTGGTGTGTCTGTATGTTCTCTCTCTCTCTCTCTCTCTCTCTCTCTCTCTCTCTCTCTTTCTTTCTCTCTTTATGTGGGGAAGGGTATTTGGGATAGAACTCAGGGCTTTGGGGTCCATGTCAGGCAAGCACTCTACCATTGGGCTACATCTCCAGCCCTAATTTGTTCCTTTAAAACTTTTTTTTTTCTTTAGACAGGGTTTGTCTGTGTGTCATTGGCTCCCCTGGAACTTGGTATGCAGACCAGGCTGGCCTCAAATTTACAGAGATCTGCCCGTCTCTGCCTCTCAGGAGCTAGAAAATTCCTGAAATTCCACCTGCAATCCCAACTCTTAAGAGGGACATTTACATTTTGTGCTGGGCTGTACGTGTGGTGCTCCCAGGCCACAGGCAGCCCACGGATCCTAGGTCAGACATGCCTGGTGGGGGCCGCTTCCCTCTTTCCTGTCTCCTCATACTCCGGGGCATCAATTCTCCAGGCTGCACCTAAGTGTCTTCTTATTAAAGGGCATCTCTGTCATCTCCAGCCTGTTAGCATTATGACGATCGGGTGCGTGAGCCTGGGAATTTGCCGTCCCATGCATGGACAGCATTGTCATCAGCTCACTCTCAGACGCAGAGTGAAATGTGCGCATGCGACCTTGAGAGATATTTCTCTAATTGCATAAGAATAGGTTTTAGTCATTTTTTCCCCTTAAAAAGTTGCCTGGCAAATCACTTTATCAACTAAGCACTAATACTCTGTAGGTCATTATAAAATCAAATCTTACAGCCCAGAATAAGTACATTTTATTACATCTCAGCAATGATGCAATGACCTTTGATATCATACTAGTTAAACAGCAGAATTCTCAGTTTGCCATTGCAGGATATCCTTGGGGGATTCTGTATGAAAGCCACAGTCAGAGCTGGACCCATCTTTAGTTTATAATTAAACTAAATTAAACTAAATAAATAAACTAGTAAATAATTCCTAGTGTTTATAACTTTAAAAATACTTTAACAAATTTTAATTGTGTTTATATGTGTGTGTCTGTGTGTGGGGTCTATGCACACCAGTGCCCTCTCCATGAAGCCCAGGAGAGGATGGCATACCCCAGCAGCTCTGAGTTACTTACATCTTAAAAATTATAAAGTGCCTCTCCAACACTTCCCTTTCCTATGCTTCTCATCTATTGAAAGACTGAGCTGAGCTCCCATGATTTTTTTTTACTATTATAAGCTGTAGAACATTCCAGAAACATTGATTATTGAAATCACGATGGAGAGTAAAGGAGAAAAAGAAGAGGAACCGAATCTGCCACAGCTTCTTTTCCTCCTCCCGGTGTTCTAGAGATGAGCCTGTGAAGCCCGTTTGGTGTGTTGGTTCCTGACTGCTGCTAGCGTTGATTCTGTCTGAAGAGATGAGGTAACTGCCATTCTGGGAAGAAAGAGGCTGTGGTTTACCTCCAACGTGCTGAGGAGATACAGGGCTGAAGAAATGGCTCTTATTTGAAAGTTGAAGAGAGACGTAACATTTCTGTTCTGGGGACAGGGTCGCAGGCCAGTGTGGCTGTTGAAAGTGGCGCCCCCCTCCACCCCTGGCCATAATATCTGTGAATTATTTATTTGTCCTTGCGGAAGATTATACTAGCTCATGAAAAGCAGGCACTGAAGGATAGGGAGTGTGTAGCTGGGAAGGAGAGGTTAAAAAATGGGAACAGGAGAAGCAGAGAGGAACTCTGAGAAAAAGGCCAGGAAGGAAGAAGTAGGGTCACGTGCTTGATTAATATCCAGGCATCCTGATTCCACCTCAGAGTTAGGGAGCTGAGCTGAGAAGCCAAGGGGCTCACCTCCTGGGGGCTGCTGGTCACAGGGCAGCCTTCTCGGTTGCACTGAGCTCAGGGTTAGGTACTTGGACCTGCAGGCATGTTTTCTTAAGACTTCTGAGTAGAGAGAACATGGTTTTATACGCCCCAGCATCTAGTCATGAGCAGAAACAGCACCACAGAAACTTAAGGTTCTACCCCAGACCCAACTGAGCGACCTACCAAACAACAGCAACAAAAACAAGCCAACGTTTGGGCAGAGTGTCTCTAGCTTGGGCTGGGATCAAACTTTTCATGATCCTCTTGGACTACCGATTCTCCCGCCTCTGCCTCTCACTGCTAGGATTACAGGCATGTGGCGCCATGTCCTGTTTGTGTGCTGTTGGGAATTGGACCCAGGACTTCGTGTATGCTAGGCAAGCAGTTACCAATCTAGTTACAACCGCTAAATTCCAGTGCCTCTTCCTACCAAAAAAAATCCTTTTTATTTAATAATGCGTGTTTCTTGTCAAATGTGACTGACCCCACCCCTACCCCCACCTCCGCAGCCCTCAAAGTACCTGAGAGGAGAGGAGACAAGCTCTAGAGACCTGAGATGATTGGTCAACAGCCCTATGTGTCACTTCCTATTGGGTCAGCAAGCTTGGGTGTTTTACAGAGGGACTGCCAGCCAGCATGCCAAAGACAGCCACCGTGGCTCTCCTGGGGATACTGAGGCAGCCACAGAATGATCTGATGCTGAGAGGAGGACTTGAGGGTAGAATGTGCCCCTACAAACAGCGGCTGTGGGAACATGCGTCTTGGCATGTCCTTGCCCCTCTGTTGAAGCCTTCACTGCCGTTTCTTTAGCGACTTCCAGAATCTCCTATGACTCCATCACAAGCCCTCTTCACCAAAGTCTGCGGAAGGAGAGTGGGCCTGATAGTGGGGACCTGGGCTTGGGTACCATTCCTGCCATCCTGTTTTAGCTGTGGGCACTTGGACAAATTATTTTGCGCCTCAAATTCCCTGTCTCCTTATTTGTCCTGGGGAGGGTGATCACTTGGGGGCTTTGCGAGGTAATAGGTGTTGGTTCCTTAGCGCACTGCAACTCCGGCAGGCTGCCTCTGCCCTGATTTGGACACAGCAGGAACAGGCAGTGAAGGCTTCTTTTTTGTTTTACAAATTCACAACGAAGACTGAAAACGCTCAGCTAGTCTTTGTCAATATTTGGTCTGTGTATAATATATCCTGGTCGCATGCTCCCTCTGCCCTTTGACCTTCCTTCCTGCATTCGAAATTTTGGTGAGATCTGGATGCCCTAGGAAGGAGTCAGATGCCTGTGCCCTATGATTGGATTTGGGTTCAGTATCCCCTCCACCCCCCCAACATGTGCATTTGTGCCTGTAGGCTCCCATGTGTAGACCAAAGGGCAACATCCGGTGTCCTCCTCAATTACTTTCCAAGTTGTCCCTTTAGATAGGTTCTCTCACTGAACCTGACTTTAGCTGTTTAGGCCCTTGGCCTAGGGACCTGGAGTCCTGGAGTGCTGGGGATATGAGGGGGTGCACTGCCAGGCTGGGGATCCGAACTCAGGTTCTTGTGCTTGCACAGTGAGCCCTTTAACCCACTGTCTCCACCCTGATGCTATCCTTTTTAGTGTGTGTGCGTGTGTGTTTCAAGGCTAGCAAAGCTTACTTCTCCATTTTTTTTATTTCATGTTAGTCTTTGGGATCTGTGGCCTGAAGACCTACTGGGATACTGTACAGTGTTGTGATGGCACTACATGTATTGTTTCACAGTGCAAAATTCCCAATAGGCTGGGTGGTGGTGGCGCAGGCCTTTAAACCCAGCACTCAGCAGACACAGGCAGGTAGATCTCTGTGAGTTCGAGGCCAGCCTGATCTCCAGAGTAAGTTCTAGGACAGGCTCCAAAGCTACAGAGAAACCCTGTCTCGAAAACCAAAACAAGCAAACAAACAAAAAAAAAACCCAACAACAAAAACAACAAAAAACAATAGAAATATATATTGTTCTTCCTTAAAAAAAAAAAAGACACATTAGGTTCATGGTTCCGTGGTTCCAGGCAAATAGCTTAGTCAATGCTTTGTAAGTAAAAATGGTCAAACAGCAAAGTAAGCTGCTGGAGACGTTAGATTATGAAGAATCTCTTTGAAAGTCTATTTGTTACAAAGATGTTTATTGCAGAAGGATTTGTAACTGACAGACTGAAAGCAATCTAAATGGCTAATGTTGGCACATGAGTAGCCATAATAATAAAGATTTATTAACATCTGTTATGGGTCGGGCGCTTGTGCATTTTCCAGGTGCTAATTCTTTTACCCCCCCCCCACAGTTATGATGTGGGGAATCCTGCTGTTAGCACGCACTTGCAGGGAGGGGACAGCCGCAAAGCCAGGGTAAGTCACCCACATTTCCTTAGCTGGGAGAGGCAGTGCAAGACCCCTAATTAGTCAAGTGGTTTTGGAGCCCAAATTCATGATATTTGTGTAATATTTACAACCTTCAAGTGGTGCCTAAAACACTTCTGATGACACAAAATGGGTGTGATGTAACAAGACACAGACTTCAGGACAATGCCTCTCAATTTTGAAAAAGTCTGTGGCAGACAAATTAAAAAAAAAACCCAAAAAAACCGAAACCAAAACCAAAACTAAAACCTAAAAACAACCCAGAACAAAATGTTTGTTCTCTAGAAGAGAATTATGCCGGGGCTGGGAACACGGGAACAAGCACCTTAAAGCTGAGGCTGGAGGATTGCTTCAAGTTAGAGGCAAGCCCGGGCTACACAAAATCAGACCAGCTAGGCCTGCACAGCAAGACCATGTCTCAAAGCAAACAAATGATTAAATTATGCCTAAAATGAAAATTGTAATTTGGCGTGCATGTACGAATAGTGTGTGGTGTGTGTGTGTGTGTGTGTGTGTGTGTG
>NW_026067911.1:1416368-1447068 GCF_014885135.2 Alexandromys fortis
TATATTTCATGCGTGCATGATTACACTCTTTGGGATTGTAATTTTGTGTGTATGTGTGGATGGTGGGGTGGGTGTGTGTGTGTGTGTGTGTGTGTGTGAGAGAGAGAGAGAGAGAGAGAGAGAGAGAGAGAGAGAGAGAGAGAGAATGAAAGGAGGTTAGAGCACCATTTGTGGGCATCTATTCTTTTTGTCATACCGGGCCCTAGGATTGAACTCAGGGTTACGGGCTTGGCGGCAGATGCCTTTCCGCACTGAGCCATATTGTCAGCCCGCCCTGTGGTGATGTTTTTTCTTTAATATGTATTTTATATCTAGCTTTAAAGTCAACTTGACACAAACTAGAATCATATGGAGAAAAGGAATTTTTTAATTAATTAATTAACTATTTTTTGGAAACAGAGTCTTTAGGTTGGCTTCGAACTCCCTGAGATCTGCTTGCTTCTGCCTCCTGAGTGCTGGAATTTAAGGATTTCCTGAGAAGAAAGACTCTTAAGTAAGAAATCACCTCCATAGTATTGGCCTGAGAAAAGTCTGCAAGGCATTTTCTTAACTGACAGTTGATATGAACAGGCCCAACTCACTATGGCCAGTGACACCCCTGGGTGGCTTGTGTCTGGGATGGCACCCGGGGCTGTGCGGGTGTAGAGCAGAGCTCTACTGCTGAGCTGCATCCCCAGGCCCTGGGAATCTCTTGTTCCTCTAAGAGACCTCACTCTGACAGGTCCGTGCCTACATCCCCCTGCCCCTCTGGTCTGGATTTTCCATGCACACTCTTCTTGCTTTTGGGCTGTGTGTGGCTACTTGACCTTTGAGTTTCTGCTTCCATTGAGCCATGGTACCTGCTGCCATGAACTAACTCATACAGTACCTCCTGAGGAAACTCTGTTAGCTCTGAACTGGCTCTTACCAAGTGGAAAACATTCGTCTTCCATAGCAAGTCCAGAACTTTCCGTTATGAATAACGACATTTGATGGATCAGCTACCACATCCCAGACATGCGATGACATTTGTCCTTTTCATTGACTTAGGGAAGTCTTCTTTCCATTTTTGAAGATGACACTCATGCCCATAGGGACAGAACCCCTCAACACAAGGGGCTGAATAATTGATGGGAGATCTCAGAACTGGTGAATGACAGTTAGGCCCGTGATACAGGCCAAATTCATTGTTCAAGTTCTCTCAGGGTCTCTGGGTTAGACCTGCTTAGAAGATGACCTGTCTTGATGACTCAGGGTGACAGTGACGAACATGGGTGGAGCGGGGTGGCCCTTCAGAGGCTGGGCCATGGAGTTCCATCTCCTAATGAGCAGCACAAGCCTCTCTCCTGCCTTTGACTCTGCTGTGCTCATATTTTCTGATAGGCAACTTCCGATTCGAAGCACCAGAGGCCGGATTCTGTTAACCACAGATGTTAATAAATTGTGGCTCAGCTGGTTCAAGGAACTCAGAGGGCAAGCCTGGGGACTTTTGTTGTGTTCAAGGAGCCTGCAAATATTTCTGGGTATCTTGGCCATTTGGGGGCTTGGTTCCAGCCGTGTTCTCTGTACAGCTGACAGGGATTAATAAACAAGGCAGGGCCTTTCTTTGAAGTTCCTTTCAAAGCTCTGAGGACTGAAGGCTTAGCGGGCGCCATAGCTCACGGCACCACACCAAACATGGCGGAGTGGAGAAAGAGAATTCGTTCAGGCGTCCTCATCTCCATTCTTGCTGCTCCAGACTTTATTCCTATCTTGTGTCTTTTCACATAGGATAGCAGGCCTGGCCTGGTCTCAGAACCATCTAGACTAACAGCTGGTAGTGGTTGTCAATACCAGTTATTTGTTCATTGACTGACAGCCTCACGTAGCCCAGGCTGGTCTCACTACATAGTCAATGATGACCCTGAACTTCTGATCCCCCTGTTTCCACCATCCGAGGTGGGAACCCAGGGAGGAGCCACTATGCCTAGTTTCTACTGTCCTAGAGATGAAGCCCAGGTCTTTGTAAATGCTAGGCAGGCATGCTGTCAACTGAGTCCCATCCCCAACCTCTGTTTATTTCATTTCTTTTACATTTTGAAAAGGTGTCTTGCTATGCTGCTCAGGTTAGTCTCACCCTCTGGTCTGTGGGGATCTTCTTGTGTAAGATCATTTTTGTCTCAACTTCACAGACGTGGTGAAACATGGAACCACAGTTGAAAACATGCCCCTTACAAGTTTGGCTTGTGGGCAATCTGTGGGATGATTCCCTGATTGACATTTGGTGTAGGAGGGCTCAGCCCACTGTGGTGGTGCCACCCAGACAGACAGTCCTGGGTGCTATAAGAAAGCAGCCTGAGAACTGGAGAGATGGCTCAGAGATTAAGAGCACTGACTGAGCTCCCAGAGGTCCTTAGTTCAATTTCCAGCAACCATATGGTGGCTCACAAACATCTACAATAAGTTTGGTGCCCTTTTCTGACATGCAGGCAGAATGCTGTATGCATAACTAAATAAATCTTTTAAGAAAAAAGAAAAAGCAGCCTGAACAAGTCATGAGGAGCACACTTCCATGGCTTCTGCATCAGTTTCTGCCTCTTGGTTGCTTCCCTGTTTGAGTTCCTGCCCCACTTTCCTCAGTGATAGATTGTGATGTGGAACAGTAAGGTAGAATAAACCCTATGCATTGCTTATGTCACCACGTTTTATCCCAGTGATAGCAACCTAACTAAGACACAGCATTGACTAGCTTAAGCGAGCGAATTGTGGTACCCGGCTAACAGCAACCCACTAGCAGTTAAAGAGTTAGAAGCACGGTCCGGGGTAGAGCTCATTGGTAGATGACTTAACCAGCATGCATGAAGCTCTGGATTCCCACACCCAGTTTCAAAACACAGAATAAAACAAAAACAAAGAGCCGGACAGAGGTAGGAAGTGATCAACGGAGCAGCAAACCCAACTTCCAACATGAGATGCTATTACTGGGGGCAGTCACTTCCAACTTCAAGGTCTTGGTGTTTGAGAGTAACCACCAATAGTTTCCTGCCTTGTGATTTCTGAGAATCCATTGACCTATGGGAGACTTTTCTTTTTTTTTTCCCTCTACAGAGATGAGATGGCAAAAACATTTAAAAGAGATGTTCAGATATCCTATCCCTTGAAGGTTAGGAGGACCTTTTAGGCACACTGAGATAGGCTCAGCACAATCAGGGCTTTTCTTCAGCATTTGGACTGCTTTATCACTTCAACAAGATGACAAGCTGATTTCATTTACTCAGCAACACAGGGCTAGAATGATTGAGAGAGGCGAGAGAAAGATTAGATAGATAGAAATATAGATAGATGGATGTATAGATAGATAGATAGATGATAGATAGATAGATAGATAGATAGATAGATAGGAGAAAGAGGAGGGTGAAGTAAAGGAGGAGAGGAGGTGGGAGTGGGGAGAGAGAGAAGAAAGGCAGAAGAGGAAAGAAGTTGCTTCTTGTGGGAACCCACAGTTTTGAATCCATTCTATGTTGACCGAAAGTCAGAGAGTTCAAACCTATCCTTGCTCCTCCAGGTCTTGAACAACAGGGTGTTTGACTCGGGTGTGGTTACCAGGTGTTTTTGTGATGTAAAGAGGTAATTACTCTGGCTTGTTCCTAGTATCATTGGTAAGGAAGCCTTTTGCCCTCCCCGTTTGATTGGGGCATATAAGGACTGTGAGTGATAAACTTGGGGCTTTTCTCAGCACTCACTCGAAGCCCTCCCCACTCTGTCTTCTGTCTCTTGTCTATTTCTTTTCTCAGTCCACACTCCCCCTTTCAGGAATGTGTGGACAAACTGGCCAGTCCCCACAGCTTTTAACCTTACAAGACGTAAGAAGCTTTTGGCTTCAAGTCATATAGATGGAATGAGAAGAGCAGAGGTCATGTCCTCACAACACTGTTTATTCAAACAAAAACACATGGGGGGCGGGGTTTCACAATTCTAAGTGCTCACAGGGGCAGCCAAGTCAAGGGTGGGAAG
The DNA here is from genome assembly GCF_014885135.2 of Alexandromys fortis. Taxonomy (NCBI): domain Eukaryota; kingdom Metazoa; phylum Chordata; class Mammalia; order Rodentia; family Cricetidae; genus Alexandromys; species Alexandromys fortis. The sequence continues at coordinate 1,420,341 of NW_026067911.1, forward strand.
TGTGCACCTGGGGAAGCCTTGTCCCAGTGCAATAGCTGAAAAAACTTTGAAATCTGTGACCTGGGCCTCGGGGTCAGCAGGCTACAAGGCCTGACTCTGCTGCGTGGTCAGAGGAAACGCAGGCTGCAGGCAGTAGGCCCGGTCTCATGAGAGCCTCAGATGTGCAAATGAAAGGAACCACTCCCAGATATCAGCTATGGCCTACCAGGAATGGTTTTTTCTTTCATGTTTGAACATTATATGTTTTTATTATGTTTGTGTATATCTATGTACATACATGTATGCATACATGTAATATGTACACACATCACTTGTATAATATCTATGCTGCATGTGAATACACAGACACTGTCTATGTAAGAATATACTGATGCAGTCCTTAAGGAATTATAATACATATGTTAGCAACCTAGTGACTATATAGATTGCTAATATGTATATTATAATTTCTTATATAATACGAGTTATATAATAAACATTTTTGCTATTGTTTTTGAGACAGGGTCCATGTAGTCCAGGCTGGTCTCAAACTGACTATGTAGCCAAGGATGAACTTGGGTTTCTCAAGTTTCTCCCTCCCTGTCCTGAGTGTAGGGAAAACAAGTTTTTGCCATCATGTCTGGCTTATTTGATGCTAGAGACAGAATTTAGGGCTTCATGCAGATCAGCAAGAATGCTATCAGATGAGTCCCAGCTCCCACCCTTATTTTTGCATCAGGACTTTCAGATTAAATTAAATTATATATTTAATATGATAAATAAACTTTCTAAATGGAAAGCAAACTTTTTGAAGGCAAGGCCCAGAATTTGCCAAGACGTTCACATCTGTTCTTTCCATAACAACCTTTGGTCCTTTTATCTTTTCCTTAAAAAACACACAACTAAGGACTTAGTTTTGATTCCGAGCAGTGGAGACTTTGACACGCAGCTTCACTTCAGCGTAAACATGATGACGATGGAGATCCTATAGTAGACTGCTATGCTGAGGCGGTGCATGTGTATAAGGGGCACAACAGTCACAGCTATGCCATGTGCACGCATGGAGGTGTTGTGTTCTGTGTATGATACACATGTCTTGCTTTACTATGAAGCGGTCAAGTGTGTCTCTGTTCTCATTGGTTTCAGCTCACCTAGTGCCCTAGTGCACTTGATGTGAACCTTAGCCATGCAAGTCCCTATTCTCTCATTCTCACCACAAACTCTCTCTCTCTCTCTCTCTCTCTCTCTCTCTCTCTCTCTCTCACACACACACACACACACACACTCATAGGTGCCCACACATGTGTGCACACACATCCGCGTACACACACACACACACACACACACACACACACACACAGCGAATCTTCTGTTCCTCACCACCTTTCCCACAAAACTTCTGTTCTAATCACACCAGAACCTGCTTGATTCCTCCCAGAAACTTATGACAAGGGCAGGTTATTTTTACCGTGGTTCTCACCATGCCGAGAGCACCGGGACAGGGCTATGCTGTTCCATGAATGAATCAGGCAATTTTAACCATGCCTTCTCAACTGACTTCCCATTTTAATGTATTTTTAAAATTAATTTTCATTGTTTAAATCAAAGCGTAAAGACTGTATATGCCAGCGGGTAACACAATGTTTCAATACAATGGGCAATGTTGAAATCAGATTCACCTTGTACCTCTCCTTAAACATTCATTATTATTGATATTGTTATAATTGTGCTTCTTAGAGCCAAAGTCTCATGTAGCTCAGGAAGGCTTTAGATTTACCATGCAGCTGAGCACGGCCTTTGGTCCTTCTGCCTCCACCTCCTGAGTCCTGGGATTGTGTGTGCACCATCATGTTTGGCCTGTTTTCCCTTTGTTTTCAGAAACAGAGTCTCTATACAGTCCTTACTGGCACGGAACTTGCTATGTAAGCCAGTTGGCCTTAAACTTTCAGCAGTTCTCCTGCCTCTACTTTTTCTTTGTAGTAAAACTTTTCAATCTTTTTGTCATATATGAACTACACCAAACCTTACTGTGTCCAGTACCAGCGCTGCAGGACAGAGGCACTATCCGGCTCTTCTTGCTCCTCTAATATTATGTCCATAGTGGCTGTGTGTATGAGAGCATTTTGTTTATGTAAGTTCGCAGAGAGGAGGGCCTGAGAGATGGCTCAGAAGTTAAGAGCAAGGCAGTCCTTGCCGGGGCCCACCTTCAGTTCCCAGCACCATGGCTGCTCACGCTCATCTTACTCCAGTTTCAGGAGATCCAGCGCCCCCTTCTGGCTTTTATGGGCACTGCCGGCACATTGTGTAGACATATATGCAAGCAAAATACCCCCACACAGAACATAAAATAAACCTTAAATTTATATAAAAAAAATCCCAGAATGTTTCCGGGCAGCTCTGTGCTAGCCTGCTCCTTTGTCTGTTCAACTGTTAGTTGGAATTCCGAAAACCCACAGACTGGGGCTGGATCAGTATGATGTGATGACTTCAGGTTTTTAAGCTCTAGATGAGAAAGAGTTTTCTGTAGTGTGCTCTATAAATCCTGAGCGGGCTGCTTTCTGTAAAACTGCTGCACCCTTTTCTTTTAAAGCTGCTAGAAGTTGCAGGGAAAATTTTGGACTTGGACTCTGCTTAAAAACACAGCTAATACAACCCACTAACTCAACAGCCGCGAGCGTCAGGCTTTAACAACCAGGCCGACCAGATTAGCACAAGTCTAGCTAGTTCATTCCCGAGTAGGGAGCCGGCGTGTGAGAGGCGCGTGGGCATCTGATGAACCCCAGCGCTGTTCACGATCGCCAAGAGGTGAAATCACACGCGAAGGTAAAGGATGCGTGTTCACATGTATACCGATACACTAATGTGCAGGGCCTTATTCAGCTACAAACAGGGAAACCACACCGTTTCCCTAAAAATGGACGGAACAGGAGCTCATCCTGTTGAGAGTCATTACCCAGAGAAAAAAAATAAAAATGCCACAAACTAACTCCAAAGGAAGGACAGAAATGGAAGAGGTCCTCAGGCAGTGAGACGGAGGCATGGCAAGAGCAGGCATGCTTTGTGCACTTAATACGATCCACGATGAATACATAGTAAGAGACGCTGATGAAGAAATAGGACAATCACTCAAATACTTCCTAAAGTGAAAAATCACTAATCTGTATATGCATGGTGTGTGTGTGTGTGTGTGAGTGTGTGTGTGTGTGTGTGTGTGTGTGCTATACATGTGTGTATAGTGAGGCATGTATGGTTTGGGTATGTGCGGTGTGTATATGATGTGTATATGTGCGTTTGGTGTGTGTTTGTGTATGATGCATATGTGTGTGTGTGTTATGTGAATGATAGGTAGTGTCAAGAGAAACAGCCACCCGTGGATACTTACGCTTGTGATAGCTTCAGATGCTTTATCAAAACAGAATCAGAAATCACAGTGGGCACCATGTCACTGTGAAGTAAGACACACTGAAAACCAAGGGTCACTATAAACTTCCGGACCTTGATCTTCTTTCTGGGTGCTGAGATTATAGGTGTGCAAGGCCACACATGGTTTATGCATTTTGGGGACCAAACTCTGGGCTCCAGGCATTTTAGGCAAACATTCTACTAACTGAGCTACACCCTCCACTTGGTTGTCTGCTTTTTGAGGTAGCATCTTGCTAGGTAGGCCAGGCTGGCTTCAAAGTTACAAGTCTCTTGAGTGCTAGAATTTTAGGCACATGCCACCACACTGAGCTTGGTATAGAGTATCTTTTTAAAGATGTATAGCCAGGTGTGGTAGCACACACCTTCAATTCCAGCCTCCAGATCTCTGAGAGTTTTCAGCCACCCTGGTCTACACAGAGAATTCCAGGCTAGTCAGGGCTACGTATTGAGACCCTGTCTCCAAAGCAAGCAGGCAAGCAAGCAAAAACAAAACAAAACAAAACAAAAACCAAAAGCAAAAACAAAAAACAACGGAACAAAATATCAACTCCCCAAAACCTCCATTAAAAAAACAAAACAAAACCAAAACTAAAGATGTTAAAAAAACAAAGAGAAACAAACCACAAAGTGAGGAGAATTAGAAGGTAAACTTGCGATCTTTTCTCTTCCTCTTCCTGCCTCTCACCATCATTTTAAATTGGGGGGCTCTTACTTGATTTCAAGTCCCTCGGTGCTAGACATTTAGGGAGTACTCACTCTGGCTGCTGCACTGTGGACTCAGTTCTAGCTCTGTTCAATCTATCCAAGCACAAGGTCAACAGGAAGCATTTCTCCTGTGGACAGCTCCTAACGGCAGCTTCTGCAGAACAGAGGGCAGGCTATGGGGTTGGGTGTGCGGATCTGAAGGGAATGGGGGTCAGGCTGACTCTAAGTCACAGAACACCCAAGGTTACAGACAGTGTTTGCGTCCTGAGTTCACAGTTCTTTATGTAGCTTTGCTTATGGGCTGTTTAAGGTAATTTCAAAACCATTTCTGTCACATATTATGTCAAAAGAATAAAATGGCTATAAAAACGCTCTGATTTGCTGATTAATTTCGCTTCTAAAATTATATTATACCAGTTTTTTAAAAATGTTTTAACTGTTTCCAAATGCAATTATCTTGAAATAACTATGAATAGACTATTGGACATAACAGAAAAGACAGGCTTTCGTAATGTATTAAAGTACCTAATTTAGTAAGCTGAATAGCAGGGACCCGGAGAATCCATTTTTGAGTCTGTAATTATAAGTTAAGTCACTATTAAAATGACACGCATATATATTTCCAGTTTAAAATAATTAAAGCTTCAAGCCATGCCGAAGCTTTCACTCACAACAGGAGACACTTGGGAACATATGAGCTCATACGTACACAGAAATATTTCATGATATTTATCTCCCGTACTTGACAAATGCAGTCTGTCTGTGTTCTCTTCTGGAATCACCTCTCTTCACCAGCTGACGTGCATTTTAACCAGGGTGGCTAGCTGTGAAACGGCCAGTTAACGTTTGCGAATCGGGAGTAATGACAGAGGGACAGTCCTTAAGCAAACCCCAGCCTTAGGGAGTTGTATGTCTCCAGGGTAACTGCCCCTCCTGTTTGATTTACTCATAGGTATCATGAATGCCAAAGCTACACAACCTTTCCTGCCCCTGGGCCACCCTCTCTTCAGGTCTGTAGTGCTGCCTGCTTATCTATTTCAGTCAAATGTATTTCTTATTAAAAAAAAATAAAAAGAGTGAGAGGCCCGACAACACAGTGTTATCGAATTTTCTCAGCTGAGACTCACATGTCATTCGGCATTCAGACACGCGTGCGCGTGATTGATGGATGGGCTCGCGACAAATAAAACTAGGATCAACAGCTTTGCCCCTTTCCCCCATCAGAGAGCAGAGTAAAGCATAACTCTGCAACAATAGCAGGATTAGGGATGCATTAGCCAGCCATCGACCAGAACCATCCATCCCCATCAATACCTCACGCGCAATAACCTGAGGCTGTGATAAGGAAACAAAAGAAGGAGAAAAGAGACAGGAGAAAACAAATCAATAAGAGAAGGGGTTGTCTGAAAGCCACGCTGGCCAAAGAAGACCCCCTCCCTGCGTTCCAGGGACTCTTGCCGCTGAGTGTGGGGACACCTTACCCAGAGTTCACAAGGGGAGCAGAAGGGCACAGGCTTGGGATCTGGATTTTGGTCTCAATACCCGTTGTAGTATTTATGCGGTGAGCCTGCAGCCCCAAAATTGCCTTTAAAGAAAGAACACCTTTTACCCCAAGGGTTCAGACCCTGGGTGATCAGAGAGGCCTTGGAGACACAGTGGGCAGAGCATGTGTATCAAAATCCTCATGGAAACATTCTCATAAATATGGGTTAGCTTCACAATTCCCGACTGACTGGTTCCATGAGACACACAGAGAGCATAAATCTTATCTCTTAATGGAAAAACACGTATACCCCTTTCACAAAAACTAATGCCAATCTTAAGTCTTACTTTTCTAGGTAGTTTTTTTTTTCTTACAAAATCTTTTTACAAAAAAAATTTCTTTCCTTTTCAAATTGTAGAATATTTTGATGATAATTTCATCATTTTCGCCCACAAACAATGGAGTGCTAAGCTTATTTATTCAGCTTTTTGTTCCGTTTCTTTGGAGAGCTTTTGATTTTTGGATTACCTATCGTATTTGTTCTAATTGACAATTTATTCTAATTGGCCATTGAACGGGCCAGTGTGGTTTTCTCCTGGTGAGGAGGACATTAGCGGTATTTGTTCTTCTCTGAAGAAGAGGGGAGAAGGAAGGAGTCCCTCCTCTGATTGTGGAGCCCTTGATCTTGGGAGACAGGCTTCATCACTGGACTTGAGCCCCACACTTAGAAGAAGAAGACCATTATGGTAATTTATCATGATCATCATTGCCATCATTATTAATGTTGTCAGTATTCTCTATTGGCATGGCCTAGTGCTTCGTTTCCTAGCCTAAGTTTGCAAAGTGTTGAAAAGAAAAGAAAGTCGTCGTTTAGCGCTATCCTCTTGTTTAGTTCTGGGGAGATGCAAAATCTTTCCCTTTATTGAAGTAAATACAGAAAGACCTCTGAGAAATTGCACACCCAGACAATGTGCAGATAGTTCTTAGCATAGGATGCAAACTTCCGACTGTTGGGCCAAAATAAGAGACAGTGAAGAATTTCTAGGCTGGATTTGGTGGCACAGGCTGGTGGTCGCAGCTACTCAGGAGAATCACAAGTTCAAGGAGGCAGGGTGAGTTTGGGGGCCCACAGACGTGAGCCTGCTCCACCTTGACTAAAGGTCGGAGAGTTTAGGGTTTGGGTTTATTTTTGCTCTTTCAAAGCTGTTGACAGGTATGGCTACAAACAAGAGGTCCTGACCTAGGGTGTGGTTAACTGGTATTCTGAGTGCAGAGGCAGATCTACCTTGCTAGTCCTGCTCCTTCAAAGGAGATTGGCAGGAGGTTCCAGGGGGTAGCTGCCTGCAGGCCGCTTGGCCTTTTCCCTGTCATAGTAATGAAATCTCTTGCCCCCCCCCCCCTTTGGGAGTGAAGTGTATAAGCGTGTGGAAAACAAAGGGCAGATCCAGCATTTAGGATTCCCGACACTCTCCTATGTCTCTGGATTGCTTTTCTATCTCTCTCTATTCTAGCTGACATTTCTAATCCACACGCCCCTGCCCTGGAAGGTAGGAACCCATCATGACTGGACCACGACAGATGTCACCCCAACATGTGGCTTACGACAGGCCAGTTTAAGGCCAGCTTGGGCAACTTAGAGAAACCCTGTCTTAAGATAAAGACAAGTAAATTGAAAAAATTTACAAAATCTGGAGATGTAGTTTAGTGGTAGAGCACCTGCCTAGTCAAAAGCCCAGTATGGCATTGAGAGTTTTCAATTAAAACAATTTTGTGTTGGTTTCTTGCTTTTTAAAAACGTGTGTGTGTGTGTGTTTTGGCTACATGCTTACCTGTGCACCACATGCATGTACCCGCAGAGCCCAGAAGGGTGTGTTGGGTTCTCTGGAACTGGAGTTACAGGTGGTTGTGAGCTACCATGTGGGTGCTGGGAACTGAACATGGGTCTTCTGGGAGAGCGTACAGTGCTCTTAACCTCTGAGCCCTCTCTCCAGTCCTGGTTTCTTATTTTGATATTTTGTTTTGGAGACAGGATCTTGCTAGGTAACCCAGGTTATTCTTGAACTTCAAAGACCCTGCCCCTGCCTTCCAAATGCTGTAGCCCCTATACTAGCTAGTGATGGTTATTATTATATCTGCAGAATCTTATCTCGGTGATCCAAAGTCAACTATTCATAGTTACATAATTTATTGCAGGTGCACAGACAGCTTTAGGCTTGCATTATTGAAGGTTGGAGTCATATTAATCAGGAAAAACAGAATTACTCTAATCACACATACACCCCCACCAATTACATTTCAATTATGATTCTTTGGACTTAAAACGCTTAAAAATTTCAAAGCTGCACAAACTTGACATTTTAGGTACCATTTTATGTATACCTGTGTAGTTGGTAGTGTTTAAAAGTCTGTGCAAGCCCCTGAGGGAGCCTGATTTCTAGTGCTTGTGTGTGTTTGCACGCGTGGGTGATACATATGCTTGTGTTTTTCTCGGTCACCATCCATCTTTTTTTTTTTTTTTTTTTTTTTTTTTTTTTTTNTCTCCTATGTATCCCAGAGTTTCCTACTTTGTCTAGACTTTCAAACCCACGAGCTCAGGCATCGGCATCCTCCTGATTCCTGAGCCCAGCCCTGGTAATAATGACATATAGTCCTTACACCAAGGTTTCACATGGCTGCCAGGGCTAGGACTCAGGTCTTCATGTCTGCACTGCCAATACTTCACTGGTTGAAACATCTCAACCCTCCAGCAGGTATTTCTTTCAGGTTCTAAACATCCTAGGTCAGTCCCAGGGAGTGATCTAGTTACCTCGGTCTACTTCTGTCAAAGCCAAATGAGCCCCAACGCCGAACTCTGATATCTCAAGTAGGCTCACTCCATCCTTCTTCCTCAGCTAGACTGCTCTCTGTGGCACCCCCATTGGCTCCCTCAGGATTTGAGCAGACCCTGGCCCTGGTTCTAGAACCTCCATACCAGGAGGAGTGTCCAGAGCTCAGTGGTCCATCAGTGCTGGATTAAAGATATCACTAAGCTCTGACTGACATCAATCTAAATGGGACAATGACCTCTGATACATTTGCAAACTCCAAGTCATGCATCTCCTGATCGATAGTGTTTCTTCAGGGCAGAGTTATCCTTTCAGCATTCCCGGGAAGCTGTTTCAATTGATCTTATGCCCATGGTCCACTGTAGAACCTCCGACTCATTCCATCGATGGTAGCTCGAGGAAAACTCTGCCTTCCCTATACTGTTTGTGCACTGGAGGAGGAGGACATTTCTCCTGGTGACCAGGTATATGCAGCTCTGAACAGTACTTGAACGCTGCTCTAGGCTCAGGAGTGTCCAGTCTTTGGACACTGAGATATAATGACCACCTTAACATCCACAAAGTTCACACTTGAGAACAGTGCAATTAAATTACAAAAAGAGAGGAAGGAAGAAAGAAAAAGTAAGGAAAAGAAAAGCAGCAGAAATTGTTCATGTCTTAAATAAATTTACAATTTTTGTTGGACTGTACTCAAACCTATCCTTGACTCCGGGTAGCCTTCAAGCCAAGAAATTGGACGGATGTTTTGTCTGTATATGCTAGAGTAGAGGGGAACCCTGAAGACCAAGCTGTGTTACCCAGGGCTAACTGCATAGAGCCTGATACAGACCGTGGCAGGCACCCAATATTAATTACACAGAAAGAAACGTCTGTATTTCATGAGGACACATGTGCATACATCTTAGAAGCAACGTGGAAAGCTCACAATTGATGACCAGAGCTGGATACACTTGTATTCAACATTCAAGTGTCTAGGACAATGCTAAGAGCAGACATCTTTCTCTCTGTCTCTCTGATCCAGCCACAAAACAAACTGTGTGTGGACTACCTGGGTCGTCATTAGAAAACTGGCTGAAGATGCTTAATTGTTATTGTTCAGATAACATCCGAATGCAAAGATAAGACATCAAGGCCTAAATGTGAACCATTATGACCAGAACACAAAATATAAAACAGCTTTATAGAAAACAGTTTTATATAAAACAGCTTTATATAAAAAAAAAAACTTTCTGCTTTTCTTTTCCTGTGCCAAAGATCAAAGATGGCGCTGAGGCATGCGCACTCCTGTCTAGGGCCTGCAGCTTCCTCTGTGGGAGGAGCTTTGCTGTTAAACAGCCCTGACAACTGACCCGTTGGTATGCATGACTTTTCTTTCTTCCTCCTCCCTTTCTCCATCCTTATCTCCCTTCGTTTATTTTTTTTAAAATCGTATGTAAATGAGTGTTTTAATGCACGTGTTTGTGCATCATGAGGATCCTGGTGCCCACAGAGGCCAGAAGAGGACACCGGATCTCTTGCAACTGGTTTCAGATGGTTGGGAGCTACCTTGTGAGTACAGGGAATTGAACCTGGAACCTGCGCAGGAGCAACAAGTGCTCTTAAACACCAAACCATTTCTCTTGCTTTCTTTAAGACAGGGTCTCAGTCTTTTGCTAAGTAGCTCTAGCTGGCCCAGAACTCCCTGGGCTGGCCTCAGACTTGCAGCAATCCTCCTGCCTATCAAGTGCTGGGATTGCAGGGGCGAGCCATTACCTCTGTTTCTGTCTGTGTTTTAGATGGTTGCTTCCGCCCTTCAAGGATATAGCTCAGTGGTTAGGACTGTATCATATGGTTTGAATTGTGCCCTCCACACCCCAAATTTATATGTTCAAGTCCTAGTCCCCTAGTATTTCAAACTGTGACCTTACGAAACAAGGTTGTGGACCGCTCATTCATTTAAGATGAGACCACGCTCCCACTGTAGTATTGAGGCTTTGGAGTCACTGAGAATGATCACCTTAACCAAGGGTGAATTTGGACCCAGCTCTGCATCAGAGAGTGGATGTTGTGTGAAGATGAAGGCAGAGGTTGGAGTGATGCAGGCTATGACTGGGGCGATGTGGTCTATGAAGGCCAGAGGTTGACAGGGTATTGCTGAGCAGCAGCCAGGAGAGAGATGTGTTTTCAGCCTGCGATGCTGACATCCGACTCTGGCTGCGGAAAGGAGGGGCTGTGATTCTTGCTGCAGTCACACTCCCCAGCAAATAGGTGAGCCCCTTTCCAGCCTGCTGCGCCTGCGCTGGGTACCTCCCAACCTGCTGCGCCTGCGCCTGCGCCTGCGCTGGGCCCTACCAAGCTGTTGACAAAAACTGTTGCGTCCCAGTGTAGGGCTCTGGCTTGTGAATTTGGTGGAATTAAAAGTAGGAATTAGAGGCTGAGGGTGGTCTCAGTGGCGGAGCGCTTGCCTCGCAAGTGTGAAGTCTTGATTTCAATGCTTAGTTTGAACGAACTTGCGCTTGTGTGTCAGTATACACACACACACACACACATTAGTCACAAGAAATGTGAGTTGGGACTCTGGATCTTTGCTAATGAGATCTCTTTGCTGCTTTCAGAGAAGAGCTGGCTGTGGTTCACTTAGTAGAGTCTCACCTAGCATTCCTGGAGCTCTGGGGTCCATCCCCAGCACAACATGAACATCAGGATATGGCGGCACCGCCTGAAATCCCAGCACTTGGGAGATAGAAGCAATGGGATCAAGTTAGTCTTGTCTGTGTAGTGAGTTCTAGACCAGCCTGGGTACATGTAGTCTTACCTCCAAAAGAAAAACAAAGGAGGAGGTGGAGGAGAAGTAAGGAAGATTCTGGAGGTAGGGAGGAAGAAAAGGAGGGAAGGAGGGAGGGAGGGAGGAAGAAATGATGCTTGCTGCTTTTGCTGGCAGATGTATTTTAAAATACGCCCACAGAGTTGACATCTGTGCACTCTCTGAGTTTCCGTGTAAAAGGACTCCAGAGAGCAGTGTGCAAATGGACCGAAAACTTAGCAATTAATTTAGTCTGAAGCTGTGAAATTGCAAGGTTAATCATGTCATTTCGCCAAATTTAGTTTTCAAATTGGCACAATATCCAACTTTGCCATTTGCTAGGGCTCAGTTCTGGCCTGGGAGAAAACACTCCGGTAGTCAGAAGCCCCTTAACAGCCAGATTTCTTAAGAAGAACTTCGGTGACTTATTCTTGGAGCATCCTGGTCCTGTCTCCCCTGAGATATGTGTGAAGTTAGAGATGCAGGCCTGACAGCCTGGGAATGGACAAATCAAGCAGGAGGCTGCTTGCTTCGGCTCCTTCTGTTTAGGAAGTAGATGGGGACATTGTACCCCACTCAGAAACATCTCAATCCTTTATTTTGTAATTAATTATGGGGGGGGAGTTCACTTTTGTTCTAAGGGGAAAATCCTCTGTGCCTGAGAATTAAAAGTATTTCATACAATTCAAAATCATCTACTCTGTTCCCTCCAAAGCGCTACTCACTTCCAAGTGCTTTCTTTTATAAATTAAAAAATTATCTTTTGAGAAATCCATGCATGTATACAATGTATTATGATCAAATCTATCCCCATGACCCACCTCTAATGTCCCCAAAGGGGAGTTTAAATATTTTTTGATTGATGACAAACATGATGGAAGAGGTTAGGTAAATGGAAAGATCCCTATGAAGTTTTCTCAACCTCAAGAAAGAGCCCTGGTGGCATTTAGGGACAAGGTGAGCTCAAAATATTTGTTCTTCAGTGTGGGGTCTCAGGCTCCAGTGTCAGCATGACTACATGTCTGGCAGGCATGAAGGATATGGAGGAGAGGGGATTTGCAACGTGAGGACCAAGGTTTGAACCCCAGAACCACCTGATAAGTAACCCCAGCGCTGGGGAGGCAGAGACAGGTAAATGGAGCACTGTCCCCAAACCAAGGTGGGTGACAGCTGAGGAACCACACCTGAGGTTATTTCTTCTGATCTTCATGTGCACACATGCACACATGCAAACACACACACACACACAAACACACACAGGTGGGTGGGGGAGACATGGGAGCAGGGAGGGAGAAGAGGGGAGGGAGAGCTCCAATTGTCCTCCTCATCTAGTAGGCAAGATAACACTCTTCAGGAGACTAAGCACTGTTGGGAATATTATTTTAAGGTGTGTTACTTTTGTTTATGTTGCATTTGTTTAACTCTGTGAAGCTGTGATACTTTGCCTGTCTCGAACACCTGATGGTCTAATAAAGCTCTGAACGGCCAATAGCGAGGCAGGAGAAAGGATAGGCAGGGCTGGCAGGCAGAGAGAATATGTAGAAGGAGAAAACTGGAAGAAGGGGTTCTGGAGCAGTAGCCAGAGAAGGAGGAGGACATTAAGGGGCAGATGTCCAGCTACACAGCAATCCACCGAGTAAGAGTAAGATGGGAAAAACTTGCTTAAAGAAGTAAGATGATGGGAAAAACACAGAGGCCAGGGGGACGATAATTTCAATTAAGAAAAGTGGGCAAGAAACAAGCCAAACTAAGGCCGGACATTCATAAGTAAGAATAAACCTCCATGTGTGATTTATTTGGGAGCTGAGTGGCAGGCCTTCCAGAAGAGTCCAAAGAGCATGGCGTCATAATATTACTACAGAGCACTGGCCTCCATTTGGATGCTGTCCTGTAGCTGGCATGTGGACCAGAGGGACGAACGGCACCGCTCTGTTAGCTCTCCATCTTCCTATAGCAGGCTTGGTCGGCTCTTCCTCCTCTCTGCGCTCTTTCTCTCATTCTCAAGCCCCCTGCTGGAGACTAGAATCCTTGCTAGGTACAAACGCTTTTCTGAGTGTGTTGCAAAAACACCTTTCTGAGTGGGTTGTTTAATCTCTGAAAAGGTTTCCAAGTTAGCAACACTGAACTCCCACCTTGGAGTCATGAGGAAACTGAGCCTGTACAGGGTCAGGACTGGCTCTAGAATATCCCAGACTTCTCCACCTCTTGCCTATCATTCTGGTGTGGATTAGGCACATTCATGTGAAAGACTATGCTGGAGTCAGAGGCCTGCGGAGCCACTGTCTTTGCTGTACCGACTCATCAGGTTGAATCCCAGTGTTCACTGGTGACAGAGGCAGAGCCCGGGCTGGAACCGGGGAGCCAGCCACTCACTGCTCCAAGGGAATGTGAACTCATACGCATGCCCATTCGGCTCCTGTTTTCACACTGGCCCTGCAAAATGCTGAGCCCCAAATACCTCGGTCTGTCTGGGAACATTTGGACACCCTGAGGGCACTGCATGGGACGGTGCTTGGCTCATTTCATGGGATGCCTGCGTGGGCCCAGTTCCCACCGTATCTCACTCTTCCAGGGCTAAAGGGATCGGAGAGTGGAGGCAGGGGCTATGGTTTGATCGCCTTTCTCCACCCAAGTCATTGCCACCCTCAGTAAAATAATTCCATTCTCCATGTCCTAAATGAGGAATGTGAGCTCACACATGTATAGGTGGGCACCTGCACGCACGCGCACCCCCTCCCCCCCACTCCACATTCTGGCCATAAGGGGAGGTAGAAGGAGCATTGCTTGAAGCAGTAAAGATTTGCTTTTCCATCCTCTGAAGAGGATGAGCTTCCTGCACGTAACCTGAGACCTACTGTCCTTCACTCTGTCCTGGATGTGAGGAGCCCGTGTAGAACTACACAGCACCTAGATGCTGAACCTAACAGCAGCTCTGTTGTTTCTTGGCCAAGAGCTCTTCAGAATTATTCTAATCTGACAGGAGCCTGGGGCTCAGGGTTAAGCCAAGGGAACAGCGAGACTCAAGTGAGTAAGTACTCGCACACTGCTTCGGTCCTGCACCTTAGGGTATGCTGGCTGCGTCCCTTAGCTGAGCTGGCGTGCCGAGACCTGGGGTGTCTTTGAAGACAAACTTAGAATTGGTGACTTTTCCCTTTTGTGTGTGTATTTGAGCGTGTGAGTGTGTGTCTGTGTGTGCTTGTGCATGCATGTGATGTGATGCATGTGTATGAGGGTACATGAATGTGTACATGCATGTGCACGTGCGCAAATGTATGTGTGTGTGTATAGACTAGCGACAACATTGGGTGTTGTTCCTCAGGATCCCCTGATGTATGTTTTTGAGTCAGGGTCTCTCATTGATCTGGAACTTACCAAGTAGGATAGGGTAGCTGGAGTGTGATTCCTGTCTGGTCTCCTCCCCAACACCAGGATGTGCCGCCACAACCATCTTTTAAAAGATAATTTGTGTGTGTGCACATGTGCGTGCATGTACATGCGTACTACGACATGTGCATGGATGTACATGTGTACTACGACATGTATGTGGATGTCCATGCGCACTATGACATGTGTGTGGATGCCAGAAGACAACCTGGATCAGTTCTCACTTCTCTCCCACCATGAAGGCTCTGGGCTTTGAACTCAGGTGGTCAAGCCTGGGCAAACACTGTTACTGGTTGCATCTCTCCTCTGCCCCACGGCAGGATATTTTTTCATGAATTCTGAGTATCAGTTAGGCCCTCAAGCTTATAAAGAAAGCACTTTGCCCCACAGGATCTGCTCCTAGCCCCACTCTTCCCTCTGTAATGTGTGACCTTGAAGTGCTCCCTGTCAAGATTCCTTGAGGACCAGGGCCTCCTAGTTGCACACTGGCTGCTTCTCCTCGCCCAGTCCCTATTGTGTAAGGCTGACATCATCACATCTCAGAGCCTGGAGTCTCTCCTACTTAAGTGCTCCACCTTGGAAAAGCTGGGTAGGAGCGCCCAGTGTTCTCTTTTCAGTCTGCATGGGCCAGCTTTGTCAACAAGCACAGTTCCAAGCATCTCGGAGGAACTGTTTGGAAGTTACGTGTTACACACAACACAGCCTCTTAGAGTTAAGATGATAAAATTGATCGGGTTGAAAACTACAGTTAGAGGAATGTACCCTTACCTTGGAAGGGAGTTTCCCGGCATCAGGAACTCCAGATCTTTCTCTGGAAGTTAAACAAAAGAGGGATCTAACTTCTTTAACGATGGTGTCTTAGCCACTCACCAGGAGAGACACCATGGCCGAGGCCTCTTAGAGAAGAAAGCATTTAGTTGGGGCCTGACTTAAAGCTTCAGTTAGTACATAACCATCATGGTGGGGAGCTCGGCAGCAGGCGTGGTGCTGGACCGGTAGCTGAGAGCTCACACCTGATCCACAAACTGGAGGCAGAGAGAGACAGAGATTGGGCTCGGTGTAGGCTTCTGATGTTTCAAAACCTCAAAACCACAGTAATACACTTCCCCCAAGGCCGCACCTCTTAATCCTTGCTAACAAGCTCACCAACTGGGGACCAAATATTCAAATACATGCTGAGCTTATGGGGGCCATTCTCATTCAAACTACCACAGATGTCAGACCCATATAGCACCTTTTAGGGGCAACAAGCCTTCAGAGGAAATGGAGGTGATGGAGATGCCAAGTGCTTATTTAGGGTTCCCCACAGAAAGGCAAGGTTTGAATCCAGCCTGTGTGGTTCCACAGTTCAGACCCTTTGACACCTCTTGGCCTGCTGCTAGTAAAACTTCCGCAGTGCTTACAACTGGCCAGGCCCCACTGGAAGCAAATTCACTGCTCATGCTTCTTCTTGTCAGTAGACAGTCAGAGGCAGAGCAGCGTGGACTGTCACAGAACCTTAATTTTGACCATGACCAACCCTTTGGGTCAGGATCCTGCCGCCAGACAAATGAAAGAAACTGATGCACCACTCGGCAGGCAGGTTGTGCCAGTGCAAGGATTTTTGCGAAGGAATTCGCTTCTAACTTGCTGGCAAACATCAGTTATGGACTAACTCGGGAGGAAAATGCCGGAGATTTCAAAAACCGCACACTGTACAGTATTGGTGGGTGTTTTCCACTGGCCATCTGTCATGGACCAGGCTTAGGGGTCAGATCCGACATAATGATTTTAATTCATAGTTAAAACAAGTCCCTGATCGATTTATTTGTTTACTTATTTATTGTGTGCACCTGTGCATGCAAGTGTGGGAAAGAGACGACAGGTGTCTTTTTTTTTTTAAAATAAATTAAAAAATAAATTTTTAAATTTAATTTAATTTTAATTAAAAAAAAAAGGATTCTCTGTAGCCCTGGCTCTCCTGGAGGCACCGTAGACCAGGCTGGCCTTGGATTTACTGAGGTTCGTCCACCTTTGCCTCCAGAGTGTTGGGATTAAAGGTGTGCGCCACCACTGCCTGGCTCCATCTCATCTTTTGGATAAGGGTGGGTTTCTCTTTGATAAGATGGTTGTGATAACGGTTCTTGCTGAAGCTGGAGTTTATCAGCTCGGTTAGATGACAGGGACATCCCTTTCTCTGGCTCCCCAGCACTGGGTGTACAGATGCACCCCGTCTGGCTTTTTAAAAATGTGGGTGCTGTAGATGCGAGCTCAGGTCCTCGCGCTTGCCCGGCTGAGCCATCGCCCAGCCTCACGATGCCTATAGTATTTTTAATAATTTATTTCACATGCTGTGAGCTAATAACTCCACGGCTTATATATTCATAAGAAAGCAAAGAATTTTTTTTTAACTGAACTAAGATATCTCACTAGTTGTAAGATTTAGTGTTTGGCTCTCAGAGATAGCAAAATGTGAAAGAATGCATTTTAACCGATGTAGGCTGGTTTAACCGTGACAGTGCAGAGGAGGAGATTTCATGAAGGAGGTCATTAGAGACCCTTGGTTATCTAGATTCATATGAAGGTCACCTGGACTGAGTGTCAACTGAAGGCCCGTGTTCACCATGTGACATAGCGTGTCCCAGTGTGTGTTTATACTGCATGACATGGAACTAAATGCTCCTTCTTGAGGCTGAGAACTCAAGTCCCCAGGATCCTACCCCAGATCTCATCATCCCCTGAGATGGTTTATACTTCGGCTCCACTTTCGGCTGTGGGCAGCTTCCCCACTGTGCCTTCCAGTGTCTATTCCTCTCTTTGTCATGGAGTTAGTTCTTATTTTAGCTTCTAATGAAAAGGGACATTTTCCCCCCCTCACATAAAATAAGACCTTTGTTTCCAAGCCATTGCTTGGCTGGCTGCTTCATTTGCAAACAACAGACAGTTTCTTCTCCTTTGAATAGCTCAAGATGTTGCAAAGCTCCAGCCTAAGTTAAGATTTGAGAGTGAGCACACCCAATCCCACAAAGCTCCTGGCAGCACAGAATGATTTCATGAAAATATTTCTAGCAATTAAGAGCCGCAAATTCAGAGAACCATAAGGTGTCTACATACTTGAGTTCCAGGGCTTCTCCCTTTGCACAGGAGACAGCAGCACCTGTAAGCAAGGAACTCGTCTTGCACAGCGAGCCTCAGAACTCACCTCCTTCCTGTTGGAGGCTGCGCGGGCCATTGTTTGTGAGACTCTCTGGAGACTCAGCACAAATGTTATTGGCAGGCTGGAAGAATGAGCCCAATATAGGCAGCTGATTTTCTTCCCATGCACACCCTTATTAAAACAGGGTTTGGCCTATTTTCTATTTTTCCTTTTTGCGTGTGCAATATATACAAATGTGTGCGTGCGCACACATGTGCACGGTGTTGTCCACTTTATTTATTGTGACTCCTTAGTAGGGTCTGTTTCTGGCCTGGAACTCAAGTATGGGATTGGCTCTAGGAATCTACCTGCCTCCACTTGCCCAGTGCAGAGTTTCAAATGACCACCACCACACCCAGCTGCTTCACATAGATACTGGGGACCGACCTGAGAGCTTCTTGCTTGCAAGGCAATCAAACCATCAGCAATGGCAAGCCCCAGGCCAGTGAGAGAGTGTTTCAACAACCAAGGCAGGCTGTGCCTGAGGAATGGCACCCAAGGCTTCCCTCTGGCTCCCTTCTTCATCTGTCTACATATGCACACACACACGAACACACATGTATACTTTCATAACAAGCATACATACTTACAATTTTTTAAAAAAGGATTTCTTCCAAGCAGTTAAAATAAAAACATTCCATTCATTAAAATTTTTATATATAAATTAAGTAATCAATAGACACTGAGCACATGTTTAAATTAAATGTAAGTATAAGACATTTAGTTATGTATTAAAATACATAAGTTTGATCTATAAGGAGGGCTATTTAGGACACTTAGAGTAATTATTGTCCCTGTGAAAATATTATAGGGTCTGGGGGCACAGGAACAATACACTATCATTTCTACAATGTTTTGTTTCATATTTTTCTCTAGTAAAAAAACGTTCAGATGAGTTCACTCCTGTAATCCCAGCACCCAAAGGCTAAGACAAGAGGATCACCACAAGCTATTGGTTAGCCTGGACCAGCCTAGGCTATGAACTGAAACTTTGCCTCAAATCCCCCTTCCCAAATCCAAAGAAGTAAAAACAAAATAAAATAAAATGACCCACTTGAACATAAGTCCTGAGGTTATCACAGTAAAGAGGGAAGAAGTCCCTAAAAAGAGACGAAGAGAACCAAATGCCAGCTCACTTACAAACCAATGTTCTAAAAGATATTATATTCGCTGAGTGTGGGGGCACACACATCTAATCCCAGCACTCAGGAGGCAGAGCAGGTGGATCTCTGTGAATTCCAGGCCAGTCTGGTCTACTGAGTGTTACAGGGCAGCAGGGGCTAAACAGAGAAACCCTGTCTCAAAAAACCCAAACCCACGAACCAACTGGAAACCCCCCCCCAATTTTTCTTTAAATTTTATTTGTAGAGTGTTGTACCTGCATATATGTATATGCGCCATGTGCGTGTCTAGTACCCACAAAGGCCAGAAGAGGGTGTCAGATTCCCTGAAACTAGAGCCACAGATGGCTGCGAGCTGCCCTGTAGGTACCTGGAACAGCAAGTTTTCTTAGGGATGGACCTTCTCTCCAGCCCTGAAGCCAGGGCTTCTGTTTCTTTTTACTATAGTATTGTCACTGTGTATTGATTTCAGCTAGGGGAACAAATGGGTGAGCTGGGAATACTGCACCAAGGCTCAGCAGTGACAGCTACAGAGCCAGGGGAATGAGTGTGCAGGCGCAGACTGCGGGGCTGGGCTTCAGGCCAGCTGTGCACACAGCCAGAATGAATGAGTTGTGCTGGGAGCAAACAGCCATTTCAGATCCACTCGGTTCTGCTGGTATGAGCCGTTCCTCCATGTTGGGCACCTTGAGAAGATTTTATTCTTTTAAATACGCGACGCTCTCCTAGTAGCTGTGTGTATTACAGACTCCTGCTTTGAAGATGGGGAACCTCAGGTGGGTTACTTAGAACCACACAGACCAGCAATAGACCTGAAGGAGTCCCTCAACCTTAGGGGTGTCTTGGGGTTCCTTTCCATTGCCCCCTGAATGCTACCTGGACACCGTCTGCACAGAAGTGCGTCGAGGCGCGTACGTGATCTCAATTATAATAAAAAAGAAGCCATGGGGCTTCTACCCAGACACTTGTGAGTTTTCTGAAGGGAGAGGACATAGATAGCAGAAAACATGTTCCCTGTTGGCCTCAGTGGCAGAGTGGTAACATTTCTGTAGGTATGACAGGTTGAGGAGACAATGGGGATTAAAGGAGAACCAGGAAGCCTAGACCAGGCATGAAGCAGGGATAGGAAGGTACAGAAGGGATGGTGGGTGGTGGCTGTCACATTGAAGGTTTCAGGACAAAGGTAGAGCCTGTGTGTGACTCTCCATGATGTGGCTCACGGATTACAGGGTGAGAGGCTTGGGAAGACTCATGAGGTCAGGGCATGGAGTGGACACAGTGCGACTCATTGCCAGTCCGTTTGCCATAGGCCAGCTGGCTTCCACTGAGATTGCACAGAGGGGTCACCATGCTCAGTGAAGACTCAGAGTGCTAAGAACTTGCCCAAGGTCTTGAGAACAAACTCAAAGGCAAGTGCTTTGACTTCAGCTCTGTATAGTAGACTTACAGTAGATAGGCAAGACCTGCTTGGCAGCCCTGAGCCCAGGCCACCTGCACCTCTCCTCACCAGGGTGAGGGGACCCTGTATGTGCAGTGAAGTCTGAAAAGCAGCACATTACACAAGGTCACACCTTCTTCATTTTAATAACCTATACAGAACACACCCAAGAAGCCATTGGGACATTAGGCCATTTTCTCTCATCAAGGGAGAACTTCATTCTGAAAAGGAAACCAATGACCTCTTAGTCTCACAGGGAGGCAAAGACTGTGTGGTCCTGGGTATATCCATTTAATTGGGAATTTTAGCTTCTTTATCTGTATAACACTTGGTCTGTACGAACCAAACAGGATAATATGTGTGGAAAGATCTTATATATGAAAGCACCTATTTCATGAGTGAGGAGAGGAAGAAGAGGAGGAGGAGGAAGAGGAGAAGGAAGGGGGAGGAAGGAAGGAAGGAGGTAGATAAAGAAAGTCTCAACGATATTCACAAATTAGCAAGACTTGGCTTGTTGGAAGCTTGGAGGAAGAACTGAAGAGTAAAAGCCCCTCACCCCGCAGGCTGTAGTCAGGAAGCTTATTTCTTGTTTACAAGGCGCTTCTGAAAACACAGCCTGCATTAGACAAGGAAGCAGGCAGAGCAGTCAGGACCTGTGTGGTCCTGGTCCAAAGCAACACATGAGACTGGTAAAGACACACAGACAGAGACACACATACACACACACACACACACACACACACAGACACAGACAGACACACACAGGCACAAACACACAGACACACACACAGACACACACAGACACACAGACACACACACACTCTAAAACTCATATAGTAAATTTTAAAAATAAAAAACAGTTGATTTGTTGAAAAATTAGTATAGATTTTTTTATTTTGGAGGAGGGACCGCTCCATAATGAACAAATAATGGAACATTTGTTGCCAATTTAGGGCACTTACTGAAGAAAATTAAGATACATTGATGATATTTTTTTAAGCAAGAGATTCTTTAATCAACCAAGGCCTGAGGAATAGGGGGTTAAGGGGAGGAAGTCAGAGGATGGAACATTAGTTGCTGAGGGAATTAAGGGTGGGCGACTTGGGCTCCTTGTCTGTTGACATATATTTACTGGAATCTTTTTGCCAGGCATTGTGCTGAAGTTCTGGGGCTACAAAGTACATAAAACAGTGGCGACTGTCACATTAGCCACTCACTCAGTGGAGAAAAAGACACAAAGTATTTGAGTTCTGGGAAGAAATTGAAAAGCTAGCCATCATCAGAGAGGGCAGAACACGGGTGGTGTTTGCTGTGCACACAGAAGTATGCAGAAAAGCTTCCGGGTCAAGTAGCCCATAGACTGCTGAACTTGGTCTTTTCAAGAAGCAAGGGCCTGAGTTAAAGCATCTGCTGAGACTGTTTTCTTCTGACACTTTGGCTGCAACCGTTACGAGGCAAAAACAACTGATCACATCTTAATATACTTACGACACATAAAAATCAAAACTTTAGGACCCATGAGGTTTCTTTCGGGGTCATTTAACCATGATAAGCTTTGTTTATGTAAAGTGAAGAAAAAGAAAAAAAATCCCCATGATGCCTATGGATTTTCATTCCAATAACCAGAAAGTTTATTGAAACATTAGTGCCAATTGACTTTTCGTTGATTTTTATTTTTGGCTTCATGCGGGCACAAAGGCGTGAGGAGAATATAGATGGGCAGGAAAGGGTTAATCCTTCTCTCCTCACCTCCTAACACTGGGACATCAGTGCCCGGACAGGAGAGAGTAAGGACTGGAGACATTAGGGAAGTACCCAGCATGGCAGAGCAAGTACTGGGGAGACATTAGGGAAGTACCCAGGCACGGCAGAGCAAGCACTCGCACCTTGTAAACTATGAGGTTACATTTCCCCCATGAATAACGAAATTTTCATTTTGTTGATCATTTAGAAAAAAATCCATATACAGCCTTTGCACATGACACAAAAATCAAGCAGAAGACGTTTAGAAGGCTCCACTGTATGAATCTGCTACTTAGTTATCCCAACTCAAGAATTAAAGTGTAATAGCAAATAAAATATAAAATAAATATAAAATAAAAAATATGTAAATAAAAGAACCCATCAAATTAATTTTATTTCTGCAGTTGCCTAAAGCTAAGCAAGACTCTTTGGGAAAATGTTAAGAGAAACCAGCAAGTATTAATCATATTAAAAAGTATAGATGGGGAGATCCTTCAACTATGTTAATAAAGAGAATTGGTGGAGAGCTGTCCCCATCCCAGCACTATTTTAAGGGATACATACGGCGAGCTCTTGGAGAGGTATCACTGAGAGTGTAAGCGCGGAGGTGGCTGAACTTCTGAAGGACATGTGCCTGTAATTGGCCTTTCTCATTTCTGTCTTGTTAACAAGTATATAAATAAGAGAAGGCTTCAGTAATTGGCTCAGAGTTACTAATGAATTAATTAACTTCAGTCTATTTTACCTAACCTTTAATAATAAAAGTCCTTTTTTCCCCTTTTTCCTTTCTTTCTTTCCCCCCCCCCCCATTTTGCAATAGGTCTGACAGACTGAAAAAACAGACATGCGGCCAAGCTCTTGAAAATTAATGAGAAACGAGGAAAGAATCAATGTACATTCTGCTTGCGGGGAGCCGACACAAAAAAAGACACAATAAACCTGGAACAAACACAGTCAGTTTAAAAAATAGGTTAGAAAAAGTGGGCAAATTCAATTATAGAAGTAATTAGAAGATCCAGGGCAGGCTGCCTTTGGGACCGTGCCAGCAAACATGAATTAATAGGAGAGAATAGCAAGCGCATGTTGTAATTAAGAAGCAATCACCTATAGCAATGAGGACCTGAAAACAGCCCTAAAACCATTAATTCAGTGATCAAAAATATTTTTAGATGATTAATATGGCAAATTTATTTTAAAAGACTAATTTCTGGAAAGATATCAAGACAATGGTGTACCGTTTGTTCCTCTGGCATTTATATAGCTAATTAAATTTTATAATTTGCAACAACAGTCATTATTATCTGAAAACAGTAAAGGCAATATTTCACCCCCCCCCTCCTTTTAGCTGTAGCTCTAAAATCAATAAGTTAAACTCGGCTCCCACTGGCCTCCTGCAAGTGGCTAAGCCTTGATTATTACATTATTTCAATGCATATTTTTCTTATAGGGCTGCATTTCATAAGTGTTAAACATTTGAATGAACAGACATATTTTCAAAAGGTTTTTACATGTTCCTATGCCTGGGCAGGAATTCCACACACTGCTTAATTTCAACACTATCAAATAAAAGCATTTAATATACTATTTGTGCATCAAAGACTTCCTGGCTTGGCCAACACAGGTCTGTTACCCTGCGCACACTGGTCCTCCCCTAAGAACACAAAGGCACACAGGGGCTCTGCGGGGAATGCCTTAGAGCACACGGAGGCTAATGGCTTCTGAAATAGGTGATTAGCAGGCCCCGGAGAGCAAGATGAGGGTCTGGCGGGTAGTAAATAACCTCGCGATATGAATTATTCTATTTCTGCCGCTTTAAGAAAACGCACGTTTCCTTGTAGATCAGAAAGGTCTGGAAAATGTTGTATTGGGGGAAATAATAGGGTTTACTAAGGCCGATCAGCCCAGCAGCAGGTGTTGCGGAGCACCTGGTAAAGGCTGGGTGCTAAGGGGAGCCCTGACCCTCCAGCCCCAGGGAGCCATTTCTGCCCCTGTGAGTGCCCTCTCTGTTCATCTGGCATGCTGTACAGATGGTATTCAATCACTCAGATCTCAGAGATCACTTCCTAAGGGTTCTAAGGGAAACCGTCGTGATGACCGCACATAAGATCTGGCTGGGAGCCATCAGCATCGCCATTGCAGAGTACACACAGGAAAGTGGGGCAAGAGTGAAGACCAGTGGTTCTTAACCTGTGGGTCGTGACCCCGGGGTCACCCGACCCTTCCACAGGGGTCATCCAGGACCATCGGAAAACAGATATTTACATTGGGAATCAAAACACTGGCAACATTACCATTGTGAAGTAGCAATGAAAATAATTTTATGGGTGGGGTCACCACAACATGGGAAACTGTGTTAAAGCATTGCAGCATTCAATCGTACCACAAGGACATGTGCTCAATATGTTCATAGCAGCATTGTTTGTCATAGCCAGAACCTGGAAACAACCTAAATGCCCCCTTTCCCAAGAATGGATAAGGAAAATGAGGTGTATTTACACAATGGAGTACTACACAGCAGAAAAAAATGATGACAGCTTGAATTTTGCAGGCAAATGGATGGAGCTAGAAAACAACATATTGAGTGAGGTAACCCAGACTCAGAAAGACAAATATCATATGTACGCACTCTTAAGTGCTTTTTTTTTTTAAAGATTTATTTATTTATTATGCATACAGTGTACTGTCTGTATGTATCCCTGCAGGCCAGAAGAGGGCACCAGATCTCATTAAAGATAGTTGTGAGCCACCATGTGGTTGCTGGGAATTGAACTCAGGACCTCTGGGAGAGCAGCCAGTGCTCTTAACCTCTGAGCCGTCTCTCTAGTCCTTTAAGTGGTTTTTAAACATAAAGCAAAGAAAACCAGTCCACAAATCACAATCCCAGAGAACCTAGACAACAATGAGGACCCAAAGAGAGACATACATGGATCTAATCTACATGGGAAGTAGAAAGAGACAAGATCTCCTGAGTAAACAGGGAGCATGGGGACCATGGGAGAGGGTTGAAGGGGAGGGGAGAGGCAGGGATGGGAGCAGAGAAAAAGTTTAGCTCAATAAAAGAAAAAAGAGAAAAATAAAAAAGAGTTGCAGCATTAGGAAGGTTGAGAACCACTGGGACAGAAAAAAACAGAAAATGAAGGGTGTGCAAGCTAATGACTGATGCTGATTTCGGCTCTCATTTCTAAAGACAAACTGGATGTTCTAGGCGAGAAAGCAGGCAAGAAGTGGGTATGTGCCAGGTCTCATATTCCTGGAGGCGAACCAGCCAGACCCAAGTAGACCTGGGGCCAGCAGGCTCAGGGGCTCCCAGAGGCAGGTGACTGGGAGCTAGAGAAGTGAGCAGAGCTTCGCTGAGAGGTCTGAACAGGACCCACTTACAGGAAATGCCAACCTTGGTGAGGACAGAATGAGCACGGGGCTGCCGAAAGCGACTCCACTGGCTCGAACGAGCACCCAGGCTCTCTGCGAAGGTGCAGAGAAGGCATGCACCCTAATCCAGAAGAGGGGAAGAGGAGGAGGAGATGTGCGGAATAAAGCAGACGGAAGTTAGAAAGCACGGTACACACCTGTGATCCAGGCATGCTGGAGTTCAAGGCCAGCCATGGCTACACAGGGAATCTGAAGAAAACCTGAGCTACAGGAGACCCTGTCATAAAACAAAATGTAGCACCATAACCAGAGTCAAAAGGAAAGAAAAGCAAAGAAGAAAAGGCAGTAGCCATCTGTTATTCAATTTCTTCCCCTTCCATCCATAAAATATTTTCTGAATTCCTTTTACCAAGTACTCCAAGCTAAGGAGGAGGCCGGAAAATCGACCAGGTACAGACACAGCGCCCTTTCTCTCTCTCTTAACAACAATGAAGTCTCTTTTAGCCTAGGCTGGCCTTGAATTTACTTTGTAATGAGGATGAGTGTGAACTCCTGATCCTCCTGTCTCAGTCTCTGGAGTGCTGGGATTATTGGTATATACCCTTGTACCCCCCACTGTTGGTTTTTCTTGTCTTCCTTTGGTAACAGGGTCACACTGTATAGTCCAGACTGGCCTCCAAAGCACCATCCTCCTGCCCCAGTCCCCTGAACATCAAGTTTACAGACACACTCTACTACACCCTACTTTAGGATGGCCCATTTCAAATTTCTCACTCCAGAAGCAGGGAAGGGTTGAGTGAGTGATAAAAGGCGTTCAAAGTTGCTAGGCAGTGGTGGTGCACAACTTTAATCCTAGCACTATGAAGGCAGAGGCAGGTGGATCTCTGAGTTTGAGGCCAGCCTGGTCTACACAGCAAATTCCAAGACTACACAGAGAAATCTTGTCTCAAAAAAAAGTGTTGAAAGTCAAAAGAGAAGACCTGCTAGTCTTGAATAATCACAGGCAGAGAGGGAGGAAGGGATATTTCACCTGAAGGAACTGAGTCCTTCTTAAAACCAGTTACTTCAGGAATCAGCAAGAAAACAAAGTTACCATTGATGTCACAATGGTGACAGTGAATGGCTGTGAGGGAGGAAGCTGGGGCTGTCTGAAAACAGGCTGAGGCCTGTGAGAGGACAGCTATGGGGACATAAAAGAGGGCTAGGGAAACCTGAGGGGGTGTGAGGGAATGTGAGGGAGTGTGAGGAAGAGCTGTGGGGAGTGTGGGGGGTGTAAGGGGGAGCTGTGGGGGTGTGAGGAG
>NW_026067911.1:1447646-1460146 GCF_014885135.2 Alexandromys fortis
GGGGGTGTGAGGGAGTGTGAGGAGTGTGGATAGAGAACTGGGAGGGGAATTTGAATGGAGCTGGAGTAAGTGTGAGTGGGCAGCTGGGGGAAAGTTTGAAGAATGGGGGAAGAGAAGAAATTTTGGGGAGCATAAGGGGAATACTTGGGGTTCTTTGGAATTTCTAATGCATCTTTTCCAGTTCAAAGACTTCTTTCTTCTTCAGTTAGGGGCCTCTCTTGTCCCTGTCCCCTTTCCTCTCCTTTCCCTCTCCATCCCTCAGCCCTCCCTCTCAAAGGCAATGTCTCCCTATGAAGCCCTGAATGACCTAGAATTCACTGTGTAGACGGGGCTAGCTCTGAACTCATAGACCTCTGCCTGCCTCTGCCTCCCAGTGCTGGGGTTAGAGGTGTGCACCACCTTGCCCTGCTAGTGCTTGGCTTGAAATACATTTCTGCTTCTAACTATCTGTCCCATATACAGGTTTTAAGTTTTGTCTGGTTAGAAACTGAGATGCTCTGATAGGTTTTATTTTTGACGGCCTTGCCATTACTGCCAGTAAGACATCATGATAACTTATAGCTTGATGGTTAGCTTGACTTATACTATATTGGTCTATGCACCCGGCTATTCTTGCTCATATTTCTTTATTTGCATTGCCTCTGCATGCGTGTCCACATATGTGCATCTGTGTCATGTGGAGCAAATGGTAGTCGGGATTATTTGTGGGAGTCGGTTTTCTCTACCACGTGGATCCAACTTAGGTCAGCAGGCTTGGTGGCAAGACCTCCTTTTTGATTAAGCCAGGTAGCTATTAAGTATCTATTAATAGTTCTGCCAGGCACAGCTTACTCCTTCCTCAATCCTAGCTTGATTATGCACTGAGGAGAAGACTCCATTGCAACCGTTCTGTTCTGGAACAGGAGTGGTTGATGGGAAAGCGAAGACTGGTCTATTTAGTTTTTAAGGGATTTTCAAGGAAAGGCTACAGACCAGCACCCCGGGTAAACAGCCACACAGGCTTATCCAGAAGTGGAGAAGACTGTGACTAGCTCGGGTCAGAAGCTCCCTGCATACAAACCCAGCCTTGTTTCCTGGATGTACAGAATCTGAAGCCTTTATGCCCTTCCAGAAGCTGAGAAGTCGCCACCATGTCCAAACACTAATTCATTCAACGGGTTCCTTTGGAAACCAGGGGATTCGATGATGATTAAAACATGAGTCTTATCCTTAAGGAGAGTCTTCCCTCAAGAAGTAGATGAATCAGATAACTAAATCAATTATTTACTATTACTATAATTATTATTATTATTATTGTAGCTCTGATAAGATTTAGTGATGAGAAGCAGAACCCGTGAAGGCACAATGGAGGTACATAGTGGGGCAAAGGGACTGGATGTCAGAGTGGAGGTTTTAGGAACCAGAATTTAATTAGTGGAGAATGAGGGCAAGGAAGTTAAGGCAAAACCGTAGGGTGAGCCAGGGAAGATATTTCATGAGCCTACAGAAGGAATGGCTGGCTTGGTCAGCAAGAGGGTAGGTAGGTATGTGTCAAGCCAGCCCCGCGGAGAAAGCCAACTTTAACACCTGCAGTTTCTTGACTCATTCCTAGGTTTTCTAATCCCTTCTTTCACCCAGGGTTTCTGGACAGAGAGCGAAAGGAGTTCGGCTGGTGACCACTGCCACACTGGAAACGGTTAGATTCCAGCACGCACATGGTCATGAGTCTGACGCCCGCCCACTCAGGACCCAGGCGGGCATTCGGAATCCAGCTGGGAGGATCGCAACACAGCCGCACGTCTCAGAGGACACCGACAGGCACGGAATTGACGGAAGTGATCTCCCACTTCACGCCAATGTGTTTTCTCACCTGAGGTCACACTGTGGTACAGACAGCTCGCCACAGAAACCTCAAACTGTTTCCTACCTTAGCACTGTCACGAAAGGGAGCCAAGCCAGTTCTCAGCAGTGTGATCTGCATGCACCCAATTCGGGAAGCATCTTTGGCTGGGCCTCATTTTCCATGAGTTCCCTGCCTGGCTGTCCCTCTTATGTCACTCTACCTTAGAACCCTGTACTTTTCCTTTGTGACATTTAATGCAATTCCAATTAAATATTGAGCTATATAATTAACAGATTCTCTCTGCTCCTGTCAGTTGTGTGTCAGCCTCCCGAGACCAGAGTTTAGATTTCCACTTGGAGTACTCACAGTGCCTAGCAGCATTCTGGTACATATAGGTGTCTAATAAGAGCTTCATAAGTGGTTGAGTTATATCTTAGTTTGATGGTGATCGAAACTCAAATGCAACTAACTGACAGGGACCTAAGCAAGACCAGACCTGCCTTTGCAGGAAGTCCTCCCAAAACTCACAAGGGCTTTTGGAAGAATTCAAACAAGAAGATTCTGATTTCTATTCTCAGTGCCCTTCTCAGCGTATTCAGATGCCAGGTGGCACAAAACAAATCCAGCCCCTTTCCATTCAGGCTCAGGCCTCTCCAGCCCGGGGCTTTGTGGTCTAGCCAGAAATGCCCTCATCCCCGAGCTGCCAAAGCGCTGAGTGTGTGGGGTGCAGCTCAGAAAAGGCCGGGGTGGCTTGCGGGGAGAGAGGAAGAGGTGCTGTGTACACAGCTGGCTGGAGAAGACACCACTGTTTCTAGGAGCCCTGGCCCACGATCGGGTTTCCCAGATTAAAAGCACCCTGGAAACCCAAGTTAACAGAAAAAGCTGCTAGGCGCGGAGGACCTTGAAGGCAGCTTTTACCCCAGGAGGTAGAGCCACAGGGAATGAGGGCAAGAGAGGAAGAGGGCAAAGGGGTGGCAGCCAGGTGGGGAAGAAGTGAAAGAAAGATCTGGAGGAGGAGTTGCTGGGTGAACACACAAGTGAATGACGCTTTCTTGGGGTCGGCCTAGAGTTGGTCCCGTCTCAGACTGCTCTTCGGTACCGAGAAGTTTCTTCCTGAGAAGTTTACAACAAACAAAACAGAAGGCTGTCACCATTTGGGGCCAAAGCCAGATCTCAATTAAGCTACTGTGTTCCAGTGCTTCAGGGTACACTGTGCCTCATTTTCTACCTTGCTCATTCAGGCTGATTTCCATTTTGAGAAACGTTGGAAGGAGTGGTACCCTGCTTCCAAAGTTTTACCAAAACTTGGCATAGGGGCTCAGGGGCTTGGACTTAGAGCTGCTCTTATCTATTCCCCCGCCCCCCGTCTCTCTTTTTTAATCAAAGAAACTCCAACCGTCTCAGATTGGTGGTGATGCCTCAAAAGAGGACAAACGGCATGCTGGTGTCGGCATGGGAAGGCTCTTCCCTGTGTCTGTGAATAGAATGCCCGCTTAGGACCACGGGCACAGAAGACAATTAGCATACTAATTTGATTCTCCACCTCCAGAATGGAACGTTCTTTTGACATAGACAGCTGTCCATGAATAGCGAGGGTGACCCCTGGTCAGGTTTCCATCTGTCTTAGGGTAAGAACTCCAGAACGGGGCCCACACTGACCCTGAGATTTCAGACAGCTTTCTTCCTCCACGGCTTCGTGGTGACTCATCTGTAAAATGGGGGTGTAGCCAGAGCCTCTCTTCCATGGTTGGAGGGAGGGTCAGATGAGCACCATCTCGCACCAGAGACTGTAATTTAAACAATTCCCTCTTTTGCTCCTTGCTTGTAGTACTCTAGTCTGAATCTGCACGTTCTTGGGAGGTTTATGCTATGATTTGTCTACGCATCTGGCCAGAGAGGGGTGCATAGCGGCCTTGCTGGATTGAGTCTGCTATACATGGGACTGATTGCGCTGTGAACGTGTATGTGTTTACACATGTGTGTGGAGGTCAGAGGTTGATGTCAGATGTCCTCCTAGCCTGCTATCCACCTAATTATTAATTTTAAAAGGCACCATTGCCTTTGTGTGCATGCACAATGCATGCGTGTGCACACATGCCACACCCTGTGGAGGGCAGAAAACAGCTCGAGGGAGTCGGTTCTCTCTTGCCACCACGCAGATGCCAGGGATTGAATGTGGGTTTTTTTTAAAGTATTTATTTATTTATTTATTTATTTATTTATTTATTTATTTATTAAGTATACAATATTCTGTCTGTGTGTATGCCTGCAGGCCAGAAGAGGGCACCAGACCCCATTACAGATGGTTGTGAGCCACCATGTGGTTGCTGGGAATTGAACTCAGGACCTTTGGAAGAGCAGGCAATGCTCTTAACCTCTGAGCCATCTCTCCAGCCCCCTGAATGTGGGCTTTTGAGTTTGGCATGAAGCACCTTTACTGGACCACCAGGCTGGCCCTTGCTTTACTTTATTATTAATTAATTGATTTATTGAGATAGGGTCTTCCTATATGGCCCTAAATGACCTGGAACTCCCTGTGTAGAACAGGCTGACCTCAGACTCATAAAGATCTGCTTGCCTCTGCCTTCTGAGTGCTGGGATTAGAGGTGTGCACTGCCACACCCTGACCTCTTTGTTTTTGAGACAAGCTCTCTAACTGAACCTGGAGTGCATTGATCAGCCTAGGCTGGCGGCTAGCTGGTAATCCCAGGAATCCTCCTGTCTCTGTTGAATCCAGTACTGGAATGACAGATACTATCTTTTTATGTGGACTGTAGGGATTGAACCCAGGTCTTTACATTTGTGTACTTTACAGATTGAGCCATCTCCTTCAACTTTTATCTGTCTGTCTATCCATCCATCCATCCATCCATCTGTTCGTCCATCCATCCATCCATCCATCCATCCATCCATACATACATACATACATCTACCCGTCCATCCATCCATCCATTTATCCATCCATCCAATCATCCATCCATCCATCCATCCATCCATCCATCCATCCATCCATCCACCTATCTTTGACAAGAATCCTGAAGCTATGGAGAAGCTGAACTCTCCTTTTGCTTTTGGCTCACAGGGCAGCCAAAGACCAAGGCACAGCAGCAAGAAGTGGAGTCTAGCTGGGTAATGGTGGCACATGCATGCCTTCAATCTCAACACTTGGGAGGCAGAGGTAGGCGGTTCTCTGTGAGTTTGAGGCCAGCCTGGTCAACAAGAGCTAGTTCCAGAACAGGCTCCAAAGCTACAGAGAAACCCTGTCTCAAAAAGGGCGGGGGGGGGGGCTGTCTGGGAATGCCAAATTGACAAACTGACAGAGCACAGGCATAACTAGAGTCATATAACCCATACTCCCATCCTTTCTGATTTCCCCTGTCCTGCCTGCCTCTATCTCTGGACCTGTGACTCTACCTTAGTCATTGCTGATGACACCAGAGGAGTTCAGAATATATTGATGATTTATCAATGATTTATATATTAATATATTAGGTTTATCCTTAGAGTTCCTGATTTTATGAGTTTGGCAGTGAGGAAATTTTTACATTTTGAATACCAGAAACTTCAAAAATAGCTATTTTTTTCATTGTCAAGTCCATTACCACACGCCAAACAGTACAAGCAGTAAAACAATGGAACGTCTCATGACTGTACAGAGATGTTCTAGTAACAACTCTGGTATCACATGACTCGTGGCTGTGACTCAGGCTGGAAGGGCAGCTTCAATGGAGGAAGCACTGCCGAGAGCCAGAGATGATCAGAGACACCCAGCACACGTCTCAGGGAGCTCCAGGAACTCGGAAATTCCCATGTCTTATTGTGAGCTTGGCTGCCGGTTTCACTTTCTTTTTTTATTATTAATTTTTAAGCTCACGCACAGCGCAATGAACTTGAATACAGCAGTTTCAGACACACACGATTTTATGTTGTTTTTCTCGTCTTCTCTCTTACTGTCCTTCCCCTCTGGTTTCTCTAAGTCTCCACTTCCTTCTTGTTAAATGTGCTTTTCTTTTTTCTTAAAAATTACTCATTAACTTATTATTATTATCCTTTATTTTGAGATAGGTCCTCACTATGTAGCTCTAGCAGTACTGAAACTCACTCTGAATACCAGGCTGGCGTCAAACTCACAGAGACCCACCTGTTTCTGCCTTCTGAGTGCTGGGATTAAAGGCATGTGCCACCATGCCTGGCTGTGATTCATTATTATTTTATGCATATGAGTGTTTTGTCTGTATGTGTGTATGTATGTTCACTGTGGAGGCCAGAAGAGGACTATTGGTCCGATCCCCTGGAACTGGAGATGCAGATGGCTATAAGACACCATGCAAGTACTAGGAACCAAACCCAGGTCCTCTGTAAGAGCAGCAAGTTCTCCTAACCACTGAACCATCTCTCCATCCCCAGAGGCTGTGTGTGTATGTATGTGTGTTATCATTTAATTTCATGAGATTGGTCTCGAGCTTGCAGGAACTGTGAAATCTGAAGTTCTAGGTGTTCAGGTCACAGTTAGCAATCAGTCCTAACAAGTTCAAGGTCATCCTTGACATCATGATGCCTTTGTTCATTCACTCCCAATATGTTGTCAATGTTGGGGGGACGTGGCAGAGTTAAAGCAACCCTGAGGGGTTTTCATTTGCCATAGGAAGAAATCTTGAAGTCATATAAAAACCAACTTGAAGTTAAAGAAATTTTTCCTATAATATATGAAACTATCAGTGCATGCTAATGGGGACTCAAGGAAACCTCAAAAAGAACCTCTTGTGTTCTGTTACTGTGGGACTTTGGTGTAGGGGTAGAAATGGCCTTGTAATCTTAAAATGGAGAAGGAGGCTTGCCCGGGGAGTCACACATTATGAAATATCTGAACTGAAAATGGAAAAAAAAATGTCCAAAATAATTTCACCAATATTCACCAAAAATCAGCTTATAAATACGCCACACATACATACAAAAGCATTTGAGACTACAAGTGCCCACACATGCCAGGCAGACTGGCTTCCCATGACACTCAAGGTCCTTATGGTCTAAGCTGTCATCATGTTAATCTCTGTCGTGACGTCACGGGGCTTCACTCTGCGCCTTCATTTGTTACCTGAGCTCGTTGGCTACAGGAAAAGAGGGTCTACTCACTGGGTAGTGTAGCCTTAACAGCAGTTCCCTGCTCTCAAAGTTCCCAAGCAGAGCCGCATAGATGAGGCTTGAATTCAAGGCTTGAAGAAGGGAACAGAATTGGGAGATTAGAGGCTGCCTTCAGTCAGCAGCTATTGGCTGGTGGTTGTCAAGGAGATGACAGTGTCGGAAGTTTCCTGCTAAATGTTTTCAAAGCAGGGCTGTGAAAGAGGGGACAGGCTACTTAAAGAAAGGGAAAAAAAAACCCTACAATTTTGAATCTAATTTGTGATATTTTGTTCTTAGGAAATTTTAAATGTAAAAAGAGAGATTTGTGAAAACCTAGTATTTTCGAACTAAAACCACATGGAATCTGTTCTGTATTTCTGAGGTGTGCTTTCAATTTCAATATTCAGATTTACTAGTGGGAGGCAGCTGCTTAGTGTTTTGAGGCTAAGTGAGTCAAGATCTTATTTTGTCATTTTGTTGTTTAAAGGATCTAGCTAGGCAAATGCACTTAAGGTAGGTGTGTGTGTGTGTGTGTGTGTGAGAGAGAGAGAGAGAGAGAGAGAGAGAGAGAGAGAGAGAGAGAGAAGAGAGAGTATAAAATACCTGTATGTATGGGTATTAATGTATATATGTGAATGAATTCTGCATTGCCATATAGTGAGTGAAGTAAACGACCACATTAAAGAATTCAAGCCATATACTGTGGGCAGTGATGGATTTCCGAAAATTAACAGGCGCTGGCCCCAGTATGTATCACTTACCACGAGAAAGCCTGGGGCATGGAGATGGCTCAGTACAGCAGTTGCTGCACAAGCCTGGGGACCTGAGTCTGAATCACCAGCATAAATGCCAGGCACGGCAGCATCCACCTATAATCCCAGCTCTGGGAAGGCAGAGACAGGGGACCCCGGGGTTCGCTGGCCGGCTAGTCTCGTCTAACAGTAGAGTCCAGGCTCCATTAGAGGACTTGCCTCAGAAAGTAAAGTGTAAAGCGATAGAACAAGATGCCCAGTGTCAACCTTTGGCCCCTACAGGTGCACATACCCCCACACCACAAAACATTTAGAAAAATTCAGTAAAGAAAATCAGGGATGTTTGAGGGGAACTTGCAAGCCGTTGAAACCAGGTGAGTGTGCCTGTGTCGGGTTCCACACACCTCTTGCTCTCTGTGCCCACCTCTTTCCCTCCATGGGAGTTGCTGGGCCTTCATTCCGCGGGTCACGCCTGGCCTGTGCTGTCAGACCCATTGCCTCTCACTGAACTTTTAGGCCATTGGAACCTGTTTCCCATCCTGGTAAAATGCCCCATCCTCCAGGGTCCTCTTCCCTGAACTGGCCTCAGCTCCCCTGGGCTGCAAGAGAGGTTAGCCGAGAAAGCAACGGCTTTTGTGGACGGTGATGTGGACGGCAGATAACTCCAGCTATCATGACAGGATCATCCAGAGAAGGGGGACGGTCAAGTAGGGCTTACAGTCCACTTGAGTTTTTCTGATTGCAAAACCAGCCATTTTTCAATTGAAATAATTTAAGGGTCTCAGCGTCCCTATCCTCTCAGGCTCATTTAGCCTCTTATTAGCTAATAGTTTCTCTACTTCAAGAGGTGGAAGGAAGAGACTGTTAATTCCCAACAGTGGGGAGCACAAACAAAAAAAGCAAAAAAAAAAAAAAAAAACCAAAAAGACAAAACAAAGCAAAAGCCCAAGCCATGCAAAGGAAAGAGAAGACAGACTAGGAATCCATACAAATAACCATAATTGATTTTAAAAGTTAATTAAAGGAGTAAAAAAAAAAAAAGCCAGTACTTTGAGACCCAGCATGTATCGATAGGTAGACGACACAGGAGAATAGATTAGAAAATTGATCTAAGCTAACTAGATGGAGAGAGACAGGGTTCTTAGTTTACCTTGAATACCCCAACTCCTTTCCCAAATATTTCCTTCATATTTCCTAACAGCGTCCCATGGATATTAATACTGAGATGAACAAGAGGGAGCAAGGAAACAAAACCAAGTCACAAAATCCAAAAGAGATATGATGGTTTGGAGGCTCGCCTTTGACTCCTCTGTGACAGTGAAGGCAGACCCTACAGTGGACACAGGGACTCTGACAGCAAAGACACTCTACCATGGACACAGTGGACCTCACTTATGAGCTCCCTCTCAGTTATGAGCTTTCCCCACTTTGGCTTTTGAAATCTCTACAGTTTTTCACATCTCTGAGCAAAAGCATGAGTACAAGAGAAAATACTCTTCCTCTGACTGGATCCTCAGAGAGCAGTCCAACAAGAAGGCAGAATTCTCTTGCCACTTCCAGTAGCTTCTTTGGGGAGTACCACATTTTCTGTTCTTATGTTCTAGAGACATGAAGATGGTCTAAAGATCACACTCACGGTCTGACTGCACTGTGTGCCACTCACATGGAACCCCTTCTTGCCCCCAAAGAAGGCTATAGCTGGAGAGAGACGATTGGATGGCCAGGCAGAGAAAACACTTTCTGAGACAGGATCCATTGTACCACCCAGAGTTGACTCTGATTGACAGACACTCTCAGTAATGGCAGACAAGACATGCAGGCTTTTTGACTAAAGCAGCAGCTCTCCCGGCAGTCCCTGAAAGGACCCTTCGTGTCTGGGAGGCAATACAACAGCTAGGAGTCCAGTGAGGGCAGAGGCCAGGAAGCAGCCTGTGCTCACCACTTTCCTTCCTCTGAACAACTCCTGCAAACCTTACCACAGAAAGACCTCAGAGCATCTCCTGATGCATAAGCGGTCCTCAGGAGCCAGACTGCACTGGAAGTGCTGCGCTAGTGCCCCGCCCCTTCTCTCAGACTGGAATCAGGAAAAGCAAGACAAACACAGCCAGATCAAGCTAATGTCAAGAATACCCAGCAGTGTTGGGGCTGCTCTCCGACTCTGTGTCTGTGAGGCCCTCTCCGGTCTTCCCGGACTGTGGGCAATAGGCTGTCTGCCTCCCTGACGCCCGGATCCCAGCCCCTGAGCGTGGGCTTAGCTATTTGTTGAGTGAGTGAATTGATGGGATTTACTGCCCACAAGATGAAGATAAAGGATGGGTAAACACACACAAATGACGCAGATAACGTAAACATTGCTTGATAGGGCTCTGTTTTGGCTGTTGCTTGTCAGCAAAGATTCAACTCAAGAAGTTCCCAAAATGGATTCAGTAAAATATTAGGGCTGAAGAATGAAGGCAGTAAATTTGTACAAAAGCTGTGTGTGTGTGTGCATGTGTGTGTAATGGAACCTGTGGAAAATATAGTTTGGGAATCATACATATATACATACATACATACAAACTACACACATATATACAAGACTATATAAGACATAATTTGTATATATATTCAGAGTATTCACTCCTGTGTGTGTGTGCGTGCATATGTGCGCGCGCGCGCGCACACACACACATTTTCCCTGAGTGTTTTCCAACTTTCACTATGAATTGTCTAAAGACACAGCATTGCTCTACTTCCCTAAATATTTTGATCATGTTATCCCGTCATATGACATAGCCTGTGGGAATTATATTACATCAAATGCACTTTGGAAAAATTTGTACCTCAATTTTTACCTTTATTTATTTTAGGTTTCTTACATTTGAGCTTACATCCTAACTAATTTTTTCTACTTTGAAAAAAATCCTTCCAAATTAAGACCTCTGAGCCATGCAGTTTAAAATGTCGATGCTGGCCCCTTTATGTTCAGTGCCTTAAAAAAAAAACCACACTCCGATTTTAGAAATCACCCCCAAAATATTACTTTCTTAGGGAATAAGATGAAACAATACTTTAATAGCATAATCATGCACCCAGAAATAATATACTGCTGAAACAAAGGGTTGGTTTTGGACCAAATCGGTGTCTTGATTTCGAACACAGAGCTATTTTGCACAGTGGGGAAAGTCTACTACAACTCCAGACAGAGAAACAAAGTTGACAATGTCACTGGTTCAGGGGACAAATCCTGCATTTCTGTAAAAGGTGGGCTCAGTAATTACTCATCTGTACCTCTCCTCTACAGCCAACAGTCAACGGCACAGGTACTCTGGGCTCAAAGGACCATAGACCCAGCAGCTTCCTGCGCCTTACAGCCTGCGTGTTCCCCACAAGCCTTGGTTTGGAAATCACAGGACTTTATAACTGTTAAGGGTCTTCTCAAGTTTTCCTCTTATTAAAGCAGAAAAGAGTTGGGAGGCAGGAGAAGTTACCAGGGGAAAACAGGGTAGAGGCAGGGAGCGGGCATGTTGCTTGTCTATGAAAACACATTCTGCTGAAACATGTCACGGTGGGATCCAGCTTTTATTAAAAAATAAAAACATAGAAGAAGTTTTACTCTTCTTGTGTTTTAGAATAAGAGTGAAATGGTCGCGAATGCGCATTATCCACACTGAAGCTTGTGGACCCAAATAATTTTATACAGACCCATGTAGCTTTCAGTTTTTCAAGTACAGAACTGTGTTGTCTTACATGTGGCAAACACCTTTGTGATTTTAACATGCATGTGGCAAACACCTTTGTGATTTTAACATATAGCTTAGATTTAAAAAAATAAGCAAAATATTGAGGGAATGTGCTTAGTAAATTTATGGATATAGTTGAACTTGCAAACCTGACAGCAAGTTCAAACTGAATGCAAATATCGTCCCAGAGAAGTTGCCTATTTATATTGTTTTCTGAGACCCTCTTAGCTTTTAATGAGCAAGGTTTGGCAAAAAACAAAAAGTGTTAATTACATAAATATGCTTATTCTCAAAGCATAACACTGAGCTATGATTAATAAACAATGGAGAAATGAATACAGAACTATTTCAACAGAAATACCGTTTCACAAACAGCCTTGGAAATCACGACATGTTTATTGGGAAAATGCTTTACTCCTGACAGAGCTACAAAAGCAACATTAACCTTCTTGAAATGTAATCGCAAATCAGAGATGTAAGGATCGCCGGCAGGCATGGTAACACAGCTATTTTCTTAAGACTGTACAAAGAATAAAACATGTACTTAACGCTACAGCAAGATGTGGGTTAACCTTCCTTGAGGGGATTCAGTACGCACATGTATCTTACGGAATTGCTATGCAGATTGTTCTAAAGACAAGAGTCTTGGCAATGAAGAACCTTGTGTTCTCTGCTTGTCTTAGTTTGGACCCTGCTGGTCCTGCAATTTTGTACCCAGCATCTTCCAATTTGTTCTTACACAGACGTATATCTATCTTTGGGAGGTAGGCGTTAGTCACATTGAGAGGTTACCAAACTCATTTTATCTGATATAGCATTAGGTCATTATGATTCTGAATCAAGGA
This sequence comes from Alexandromys fortis, assembly GCF_014885135.2. Taxonomy (NCBI): domain Eukaryota; kingdom Metazoa; phylum Chordata; class Mammalia; order Rodentia; family Cricetidae; genus Alexandromys; species Alexandromys fortis. The sequence continues at coordinate 1,459,909 of NW_026067911.1, forward strand.
GGATGTTTGCTTATGTCAAAAAAAAAATCCCACCCTAAAACATCCACAATTTATCCCCAGAATTGCCAATAAGTCCAAGTCCTCAGAATATAAATTAAAAATGTGTGATGAATAAACACAGTACAACCACACTTCCAGCTCGTATCAGTTCACAATTTCATGAGATTAATTTTGTTGCTGTTATTTTACTATAAGATCTGTTATTTACCTACTCCTATTCTATTTAAGACACTTATAC
>NW_026067911.1:1462646-1490461 GCF_014885135.2 Alexandromys fortis
AAACAGCACTATGTGTGTGGGACTGTCTCAGAATAAATCTATACCCTTGATAGTCTTAGAAGTAGGAGAAATTAGCGTGAAATCACGTTCACAGCACCAGGTCCTAAGGTGTCATCCCCTTTCATGCAAGTTACTCATTTTTAAGCCTATTCTGTCCCCAACTTTTATGTGAAGATCCATAGTCTTTTAACAACAAAATTATCCATAGATGTTTGTTTAAAAATAATACTCAAAATTAACTTGAGTTTTTCATTTGTTATGAAAAATACCTGGAAAGTAAGTTGTTTCAAAGTGCCCCAGGGCCAGAGTTGAGACGACAGCTCCTGTTATGAGCTTGCAGTTGTTATTATTGAGCTGTTAATTATTTCTCTATTAGGAGAACATCATCTTGGGGGCTTTGTGTATCTATTACTTAGCTTAATGAACAATTTTTACTTTTTTAACTTCATTTTTCTTTCCAGCTTAAAAATGCATCCCGGTAAAGCCCTTCTTTAGCAGGCAGGGATGCCCGTTAACCTTTCTGGTGATCTGGCCCAATCCCTTTAAAAAACGCAATCCAGTTCCCACGCTTTTCTCAAGCCTCGCCATGGTCTAGGTAGCCCCAGAAGTGATTGTTCCAACTGGGTTCTTTTCATCACTTCTGCAATTGACCAATTGACAACTGATTGATGGTTATCTCTTCACTTCAACAATGAGGGAAATTACCATCACTATAGCTATGTACAGTAAATGCCTCCGGAGTAAATTACATGATTCTAAAATTCTCCTTAGCTCACTTGGTAAAAACATCAACACAAAAAACTTTCTTTTTGAGCCTGCTTTGCAGCCTCACAGATTTGGCCTTTCCTGTCAGCGGCAGAAAGAGAACTTGACAGCTTCTTTAAAAGCGAACATAAAGGGGCTGGAAGAAAGGATGCACTGGGCCTGTCTCAAGCGAGTGGCCGTTCGCGTTAGGAAAAAAAATTTAGGCATGGGCACACAGATAAGCCCTGTAGTAACACTGCCATGGCCAGCCATTCCCCGGGACCTGGACTTTCTCTCCAAACTCTCCCTTAACACTGGAGTAACCACCCAGATTCTGAACACACAACAGTCAGTTTGCCCCAAATAGGTGTGAATTCTTCTCTACAACTTTTCAACCTCCTTGAAAGTTGCAAGGCACCCCAGGCAGGCAGGCAGGCTCCAGCAGAGGCCATGGTGAAAAGGAGACATTCCTTCACAGGGCACGCTGACAGAAACAGCTTCAGAATCTGCCACAGACGTAAGCTCACGGGAAACATGGATTACATCCTCACACAGAAGGCCAGATCTTGTCAAGGGTGGTCAATCAAACACTGTTTTTCACACTTGTGCAATTAAATATTTTTCCCTCGGCTCCCCCCTTGGGGGAAGTGAAAATTCTGCTATGGGACAAACAGTTGTCCATCTTCCCTCCCCCCTTCAATTATGTCTTTAAAGTGGAACAAAAGCAAACCAAACCTCAAGAAAACCAGAGCCACTTGCAGACAGGACACGGGTCTTAGTACACACCTAAACACTTCAGAATGTCCACTTGATTCTAAAAGACTTGAGGAACTGGAGCCTTTTAAGAATAGTCTCACATAGCCCAGGTCGGCCTTGAACTCTAGGCTTAGGGTAGCCTTGAACTTCTGATTTTCCTGTTTTCAGCTCCTGAGTTGTTGGGATTATAGATGTGCACAAGGTTTTATTTATGTAATGGTAGAGATCCACTTTGGGGCTGTGTAAGCACGCGCTCACTGAGCCGCATCCTGGCCCTACATTGGAGTTTTCCAGTCTAGATGACCCTCGTGCTGTTGGACAGTGTCGCACACATGGTGTTTATGCATCTCAGGTGGCATTCATGAAGGAGTATGATTGTATTTTTCGGGGGATCTCTAAAGACATGTACGTTAATGAACTTCTTTGCAAACTGTTCCTGGATGTGTTTCGACGGAGGTACTGCCATCGAAATGGCCACCTCCTGCCCTGTGTGGCCAGGCTTTCAGACCTCAGTATAAAACCTTTACCCATTGCATAAACCTTAAGCCCTCCCAACCCCCCAGTCCTCTTCAAAATAGAATTCAGGCATGGCCTCTTTCTTTTTTCTTCTTTTTATTGATTTTTATTGAGCTCTACATATTTCTCTGCTCCCTTCCCTCCCTCTCCCTTCCCCTTCAACCCTCTCCCGTGGTCCCCATGCTCCCAATTTACTCAGGAGATCTTGTCTTTTTCTACTTCCCATGTAGATTAGATCCATGTATCTCTCTCTTAGGGTCCTCATTGTTGTCTAGGTTCTCTGGGATTGTGATTTGTGGGCTGGTTTTCTTTGCTTTATGTTTAAAAACCACTTATAAGTGAATACATGTGATAATTGTCTTTCTGGGTATGAGTTACCTCACTCAACATAATGTTTTCTAGCTCCATCCATTTGCCTGCAAAATTTAAGATGGCGTTATTTTTTTCTGCTGTGTAGTACTCCATTGTGTAAATGTTCCACATTTTTCTTATCTATTCTTCAGTCGAGGGGCATTTAGGTTGTTTCCAGGTTCTAGCTATGACAAACAATGCTGCTATGAACATAGTTGAGCACATGTCCTTGTGGCACAATTGAGCATCTTTTGGATATATACCCAAAAGTGGTATTACTGGGTCTTGAGGAAGGTTGTTTCCTAATTTCCTGAGAAATCACCACACTGATATCCAAAGGGGTTGTACCAGATTACATTCCCACCAGCAATGCAGAAGTTTTCCCTTTACCCCATAACCTCTCCAGCATAAGTTGTCCTCAGTGTTTTTGATCTTGGCCATTCTTACAAGTGTAAGATGGAATCTCAGAGTTGATTTGATTTGCATTTCTCTGATGACTAAGGATGTTGAACATTTCTGTAAGTGTCATTTAGCCATTTTAGATTCCTCTGTTGAGAGTTCTCTGTTTAGGTCTGTACTCTATTTTTTATTGGATTATTTGTTCTTTTGATGACCAATTTCTTGAGTTCTTTGTATATTTTGGAGATCAGACTGTCTGATGTGGGGCTAGTGAAGTACTTTTCCCATTCTGTAGGCTATTGTTTTGTCTTGTTGACTGTGTCCTTTGCTTTACAGAAGCTTTTCAGTTTCAGGAGGTCCCATTTATTAATTGTTTCTCTCAGTGTCTGTGCTACTGGGTTCTATTTAGGAAGTGGTCTCTTGAGGCACGACTTCCTTCACCTGGATTTCCTCACTTCTCCCAGTGCAGGCTCCTATTTTTTACTATTATTACATGTCTAGTGTAAACCATGCATTCTCTTTTTGCTTGTATATGTGTATATGTATGTAAATGTTTATGTACATGTGTGTGTACGTGCATGCATGTATGGTGGAATGTACACATGTGTTCTGGGGTGCAGTCATGAATGGAGGCCAGAGAAAGACATCGAGTGTCCCACCTGAGACAGGGTCTCTCACTGACCCCAGACCTGGGTTAGTAGTGAGTAATCCCTAGTGACCCTCTATTACCACCCACACAGTAGGAATTACAATGTTGGGGCTACAACTCCAGGCCTGGTTCTTTGCCTAGAGAGTTGGGGATTCAAGTTTATATTTGATTAGGAAGTGCTCTTACTCATGGAGCCATCTCCCCAACCCAATATTCCAGTCTTGATTCTTATCTTTGGCTACAGCCCAAATAAGCCACAGTAGCCCTGCAAAACTTTTCTTTGCAGGAGTTTTTAGAGCATCCTACTGTGCCTTCTGTTGCTATGATAAACACTGACCAAAAGCAGCTAGGGAAGGGAAGAGTTTCTCTGCCTTACAATTCCGCATTACAGTCCACTGAGGAGGGAACTCAATGCGGGAACCTGGAAGCAGAAACCATGGAGGAGTGCTGCTTTCTGGCATTCTCCTCAAGGATGCTCAGTCTTCTTTCTTATATAACTCAGGACCACCTGTCCAGGAGTGGCACCATCCCTAGTGGGCTGGACCCTTCTATGTCAATCAAGAAAATGTGCAGAGACATTTTCATAGACCCATCTGATTATGCTGGCCAGTTTTACATCAACTTGATACAAATTAGAGTCAGTTGGGATAAGGGACTCTGATTCGAGACAACACCTCCATAAGACTGGCCTAGAGACAAGCATGTAGTGCACGTTCTTGGTGATTGATGTGGATGGGTCTGGCTCACGGTGGGGGGTGCCACCTAGGGTTGGTAGTCCTGGTGCTATAATAAAGCAGGATGAGTAAGCCATGAGGAGCACCCCTCCATGGTTTCTACGTCAGTTTCTGCCCAGATTTCCCTGGATGACAGACTATAAACTATAAGATGTCATAAACCTCTTCTTCCCCAAGTCATGGTGTCTTGGGGAACCCTACCTAAGACACTGAGGATGGCGAGTCCTCCAGGTGTATCAGGTTAACAGAGAAGCTAACTGTAACACATAGAGCTGTCACTGGTGGTTTTACTAGTGGCGTTAGCACTCAGGTTACAAGTCACCCATTTTACTAAGGTCTCCTTAACCACTGAGACGAAATGGGTCTTTTCTTCCACCACTTCCTGTGGGCGCTGGGGATCCAAACTCAGATCCAGGCTAGTATGTCAATGCAGGAAGTGTTTCTAACTGTCTCAGTTAGGGCTTACCATTGCCATGAAGAGACACCATGACTACAGCATCTCATTTTTTGAGACAGAGTTTCTCTGTAGCTTTGGTGCCTGCCTGGAACTTGCTCTATAGACAAGGTTGGCCTCGAACGCACAGAGATCCACCCACCTGTCTCTGCCTCCCGAGTGCTGGGATTAAAGGCTTATGCCACCACTTCCTGGCGACCACAGCAGCTCTTATAAAGCAAACATTTAATTGAGGGTGGCTCAATGACAGTTTCAGAGGTTCAGTTCATTGTGGTCATGGTGGGGAGCATGGCAGCATGCAGGCAGACACTGTGTTGGAGCTGAGAGCCTTATATCTTGACTCAGAGGCAACAGGAAATCAACTGATTGTCACACTGGGTCAAGCTTGAGAAAAAGAGACCTCAAAGCCCACCCCCACAGTGACACACTTCCTCTAACAAGTCCTCCTAATAGTGCCACTTCCTTTGGGGGCCATTTTCTTTCAAACCACCACACTAACTGAGACATCTCCCCAGCTCCACTGTGCAGTGACATTTCATTTGTATTTTAATAAATAAATCTTGCCTGAAGATCTGAGAGTAAAACAGCTACCCTGGTCAGCCTTACAGACCAGGCAGTGGTGACGCACACCTTCAATCCCAGTAGTCACACTAGCTTGCCATAGAAACCAGGCAGTGCATGCCTTTACTCCCAGCCCTAGAGAGGATGATAAAATGGGAGGAGACAGCTCTCAGTCTCAGTCTCATACTGAGATTCCTGAAGGCAGGATCGCCACTTCAGACTGAGGTAGAGGTAAGAGCCAGTGACTGGATGTTTTGTTTTTCTGACCTTCAGGTTAAACCCCAATTTCTCTCTCTGAGTTTTTATTAATCATGTTTTTCCACGGTTTTGTTTATTGTTATTATTATTATTATTATTGAGACAGGTTCTCATGTAGTAGTCCCGTGTAGGAAGATAAGGTTTACGAGGCCAAGACATGAGCCAACCTGGGGTCCTACTGAGAGTCTGGCAAGAGGCACTGTCAGAGTCCTGATTGTGCTGAGCCAATGAAGGCCTCTCCTTGTGACAGGAGTGATGTATCTGTGTTCACATCGACAAAAAAGCTCCATAAACAAATGACAATGAAAGGCTGAGTATTCCCGGCCTTGAAGCTGGTGTTTCCCACCGACTTCTCAGTGTGCAAACACTAGGGTGGTGTGTGGGTGTAGGAAGGTGTAAAACCAGCCAGGCTTGCCCAAGGGTCAGCTTCTTTCGTCTGGCAGCCTCCATCTTTTGGAGAGCCTATTGGAGGCTCTGAGTGGCCACTCAGTTACATGGGGTTTTGTTGCTGTTGCTGTTGTTTGGGTTTTTATGTTTTTTCATAAAAACTTAATATTAACTTTTAGGATCTAGAACCATGTAGGAGAGAAACCTCAGGGCGTGCCGAAGGAAGATTTTCTAGGTTAGGTGGAAAACCCATCCTGAATGGGGGCACCATCCCATGGGTTGAAGTCCTGGCTGAAGAGAAAGGAGAAGGCTGCTGAGCACTGACCCACTGTTTTGGTTTCTGACAGTGGATAAAACGTGAGCTGTCGCCTCAAGCTCCTGCCAAGACTGACTTCCCCACCATGATGGACTTTGCTTCCAACTGTGGGCAGAATAAACCCGTTCTTTTTAAAGATGGTTTCTTAGAATTTTGTCAGCAAGACATGTATGTAATCCACAGTCCTCCGCGGAAGCCATGGGCGGAGGGTCTGTGTGTCCGGGAGGAGGAACAGCTCTGTCCTTGACTTCTCCACCTGTGACTCTCAATCAGACTCCCTCTGCGCACGTCTGTAATGCTCTCCCCTTCTTGGCTTGACTGCATGGAGTTTTTCAGGCCTTTTCCTACACGCTCTTGGGAACATGGTCCAGCATTTACTCCTCATTTCTCCTTTTTTGTCTCCAAGTTCTGAAATACCTGTGACATCATCAGTTTGGTTATCATAGTCATAGCAAACCCTCATCTTTCTGTGTTTTTTCACTTCCACTAAAAATTAATTTTTTTTGTTTCGTTTGTTTGCTAAGGAGGTTTTCTTGTATTTTGGGTTTGTCTTGAATGCTCTATTTAGCCGAGAATGACTTTGAGCTTTGGATCATCCTGGTTAACCCTCCAGAGTGCTGAGATTTTAGGTGTGATTTAAGTGGCACTGGCGATGGAACTCTGGGCCTCATAGATGCCACACAAACACTCTACCAGCAAAGCTACAGTCGCATCTGTCTGCTGGAACTCTGGTACCCAAGTTTCACTATGCATTGAACTGTTCATTGCTTCTCCCTTGAAAGCCACCTCCGCCCACTCCTGTCTCTGGCATGCGTGGGGGTCCTCAGCAGTTTCATCACCAACACTGGCTTCCAGAGCAAGAAGCCTTCCCTGAAGCCATCTCCTTTGTCAGTCCAGGAAATAGTTCCTATTTTAAACATCAGTTTTACTTCTTCTACATTTGTTCCAAGTTTAATTTCCCATCGTCTCTCATGAGCTTGCAGCCAATCTCTCTATTCCTAAATCCTTTCCCGTCGAGTGGTCTTCCAAACTCAGTCAGTGATATCCATCTGAGACACAGGCCTGTTTCCTTGATGCTTCAGATCCTGCAGCTGTGGTACCAGGAGCCCCAGGTAGGCCAAGCAAATTATAGATCACACATGAAAAGAACTAAAGAGATACTGTTACAGCACCAGACACAAACACAGGGTGTGCCCGTTCAGAGAAATCTATAAAGCAGAAAAGGAGTTGATATGGTTGTCTCTTGGCGACTGCAGAGCAGAGCTCACTCAGGCCGTCTGGTGGGACTCGAGGCAGTGGCCGCTTGCGAACTTGCTACACTGACGGAAGCAGAGCATAAGCGCGCGCAACCTCTCTTCCGCGTGCAGCGAAGGTTATCACAAGAAATATAGCATGGCGGTGGCAGAAAGTTCCGAGAGTAGCACCCCTTTAACATCAGTGCAGGACTGAAGGGTTTTGGTCGGGGAATAGCATAAGCTCACAAACTGTAAAGTTCTGTAAGGAAGAAGTGTAATGACCTCCAAATGTATGGACTAAATGAAATCTCCACCGGGACCGCTTTGATGGGAGGAGATGGGGACGAGAATGCGCGAAGCTATGTTTGCGCTGGGCACATGCGAACAGCTATCGGGGCTGCCACCATGGGGGAGTGCTCTCCTCGCACGGCCACAGCCCCGCGTTCTGTGTAGGCACACACAGACACACAATACCACAAAAATAAATAAAGCAGTAATAGGGGAAGATAGCGGGAGCAGTGATCGCCTTACAAAAAAATGTTTTTTGAAAATACATTTGAGGACTGATCTAATTTGCATAAACAGCCCTTAATAAAAGGCGGCTGCATTTTCAAAGCATTTTATGCAGATCAGCAGGTGCAGAAGGGCCTCGCAGTCAAATGAAACAGTTCCTTCTGCGCACTGGTAAACATTTGTCAACGGCCTCCACTCACTGGGGAGCGTCACTTCACAATCCACTCTTTTGGGGGAAGAGGCAGTTGAGACAGTGTCTGAGGTAGCCCACGCCACGCTCCAACTCACCGTGTGGCTGAGGATGACCTTGAATTCCGGATCCTTTGGTCTCCACCCCACTGGTGCTGAGATTACAGGCGTGCCCCACCTCAAAGAGAAGGGCTCACTTTTTTCTGTGGTGGAATTGAGCGGCGGTGCGCGATCCGATTAATCTGCCCCACCCGTGTGTTAATTACCAGCTTCATTCCTACAAGTAATCATGCCAGCTTCCACTTCACTCTGGTAATTTCCATCCACTCCACAAGGGCCCAGTTTGGTAGTAGTTACAGTAACGGGTGAAATCCTGGAAAGGGGCAGCCTTGCAGAGACTGTACCTAAGCCCAATAAATGAGGTCCCGAAGAGCGAGATATTCAGCCCGCTAGGCTGTGTGCTGTGTTAGTCTCAGTAGCCCCATCAACGACTCCCTTCTCCTCACTTTGGATTCTAGTTTTCCCCTCAACCACGCTCTGTAGCCTTTGCTGACCTTAACCTTGGGATTCTCCATCCTCAGCCCCCTCAGTGCTGGGCACCAAGTCTTTCTTATTTATTTATTTATTTATTTACATTAAGAAGTTATAAAGGTAGGTGTGGGCAGCCTGGGCTATGTAGCAAGACCTCGTTTCAAAATAAGCAATACAACAAAACAAAACAAAACAAAACAAAAGTCACTGTATACTTCCATAGGATTGCGCGTGCACCGTTGTGTGCCTGTGTGCACGTACATGTGTACAGCTGCTTGTGTGAATGTGTTTTCCAAAAGGTGATTAAAGTCTGAGCCGTAGGGTTGATGTTGTAGTTCAACGGGTGGAAGCTTACCCAGCACGTAAGTACAAGGTCTGAGTCGGATCCCTACCACCACATAAATGGGTGTGGTGCCACAAGCTTGTCAGCCTCACACTGTAGTTGTGGAGGTAGGAGGATCAGGAGTTCAAAGTCACCCTGAGCTCCCCAGCAAATCTGAGGCCCACTTGGGCTCTAGGAAACACTGCTTTAAGAAAAAGCCCGAGTTTAGGATTAGATTGTGTTGAAATACAAACTCTGGCCCATATTTGCAGGACGATGCCAAGACTGGGCCGTAGGTAAGCGGGTGTTCTCACAGGCAGTGGGAGGAGCTGCCTCATTCAGGGCCAGGAAATGAGATAACTGTCTGAAACAGTCTGCCACTGGAGTGAACCCTAATGTCACATTATTGCTAGTGTTGTCATTACCTATCCCCACTTCAAGAGCCAGCTTGAACACCTACCTCCTTCCTCCAGTGACCACTCCAGGCTGAGATTCCCACTAGGCTGGAGGGGAGAGATGACCCAGCCTCCCACCCCTACCCCACACAGCATGTGCATTCGAGGGACAGAGGGATTGAGAGAAAGCCTTGCCGGCTAGCTAATCTTACCCTTAGATCTGATTTTAGCCTTTGATAGAGACTAACAATGACACATAGCTACACAGTTATTCTTCACAAAAATGAGAGGAAACACTTGATGATCCCCAGCCCTGTACTTGACACTTAGTAGGGTGCCTGCCTATCTGTCTGTCTGTCTATCTTTTTTGCCATAAATCAAGTCCTCTGTGTTTCTCTTTTTTTTTTTTCCTTTGCCTGAATCTTAGCTGAGATCCTTTCCTTAGGTTGTCTGAAAAGTTGATGGACTGAGAGTGCTTCTCCCTCTTCGAGGTGGGCAGTCCCATGAAAAATATAGCTTGGTTTGGTGATCACACCTGTAATCTCAGCGCTGGGAGATTGAGGCAGGAAGATTATGAGTTCAAGGCCAGTCTGAACTGTTTAGTAAGACCCTGTTTCAACACAAAACAAGAAATCATGAATTCATCCCACAAACCTAAAACAACCAGCGGGGCATGGGGAAGCTGGCATCCTAGGCCACATCTCAGTCCTGTGGAGATGCAGATTGGTACCTAAAGACAGACACTGGGCTGGAGAGATGACTCAGCAGTTAAGAGCACTGGCTGCTCTTCCAGAGGTCCTGAGTTCAATTCCCAGCACCCACGTGGTGGCTCGCACCTATCCCTAATGAGATCTGATGCTCTCTTCTGGCCTGTAGGCAAACAAACAGGCAGATCACTGTATACACACAAATAAATAAACCTTAGAAAAAAAGAAAGACAGATACTGTGTGTTTTCTATCCTATGTGGACTCTAGATGTTAAAAAACGGGTACATGAAAAGACGAGAAGGAGCTAAGTGGGGGAGGGACCAGAAGAGAGGAAGTTGGTAAATGCGGGTAGAAAATGGAAGGGAAAAAGCAGAGACACATTCTCTTAAACTTGGACTCCAGATTTAAATACACCCATATGATGTAAAAGCCGAGGGGGCACTATCTGGGGGGTGGGGGTGGCAGGAAGCAGAGGACAAATAAGAGAGGGTAATGTGGGGTTGAACAAACTACAGTGATGTGCACTTGTGAAAATGTCAGGATGAGACCTATTATCTTGCATGATAATTAAAAAATTAATGAAAAAGATCCTGTAGATGCCTTGAAAAAGGCCTTCATTGCTTTTATTATTTCCTTCCTCAAGCAAGTGCTTAGACTATCAAAAGCAGTTGGAGTTTACCCTTTTGAACAGTTTTATTAAGATTTCACACTCAGGAGTCAGTGGTATGTAATTTTGGAGTTTGATTCCAGTTTTAATTAATTTTAATAGGTTTGCTAATTAACAAATTAAGAAGTGGGGCTTACCCAGTGGAAAATTCTAGGGCAATCGCTGGCAGGCATTATCATTGAGGTTTTCAGTGCCACAGGATGGTGTAAATTTGTTTTAAGGTTAGCTAGAACTCTGAAAGAAGTAATTACAACATCAAACTAAAGAACGTTATGTGTGAGTTTGCCTTTTTTAAAAGCAGGAAATGCCATTTTTGCTGGTGTTGCCAAAAGCTTCTTTTTGTCTCTGTGTTCATGACGAAGAAAGGGATAGCGTCAGAACACGGTCATCAGGACCAAAGGGTTAGCATCTGAACACAGTCATCAGGAACACAGGAATAGCGTGAGAACACAGGCATCAGGACCAAAGGGATAGCGTGAGAACACAGTCTTCAGGATCAGTGTCAGGAGGAGTACAGGGATGCTGATGGTGTGGGAGGTACTTCTGTCTATGTGTTTCTTTTATTGGTTAATGAATAAAGAAACTGCCTTGGCCTGTTGATAGGGCAGAACTTAGGTAGGCAGGGAAAAGTGGACTGAATGCTGGGAGAAGGAAGGTGGAGAAGGGGTGCCATGGAGCCACGGCCGGAGTCAGACATGAAGAAACTTTGCCAGTAAGCCACTGCCACATGGCGATACACAGATTAATGGAGATGGGTTAAATTAATGTGTAAGAGTTAGCTAATAAGAAGTTAGAGCTAATGGGCGAAGCAGTGATTTAATTAATACAGTTTTTTTTGTGATTATTTTGGGGCTAAGCTAGCCAGGTGGCCAGGATGAACAAGTAGGCCCTCCTCCTCCTACATGCTGATGAGGAAAATCTTAGAGAAACTGAAAGTGGGGGGGTGGGGAGCTGGAGAGAGGGTAAGTGGGCGTGTTGAGTAAACTACAGTGATAGAGCAAACTACAGAAGTCTCCTCCTCTTCTGTAGGCCTGGAAGGAGACAGATTTCCCAACTTGAAGTCACCAAACCAAGAGGCTAAATATGTCTTCTAGAAGGCTAATAAGGACACCACTTCAAAGGGATGGTCAAAATGAGTGAGGCTCCCCAGCTGGGAGTGCTGAACCCCATCATCACTAATATAGAGAGAAATGGAACTGCCCAAAGTATGGCTATGATGATTGAAGTACTATACTCAAATGTCTCGGAAGAATTCTCTGCGCACCAATATGAAGAAAAGCAGAGTTTTCTCCAGGACAGCTCGATGGGCTCCTCCAATGCTGTGGGACCTTATTGAAGAGAGGTCCAGGACAGAGACATGAAGCTTCAACACATTGACTGAAAATATTCAGTCCTTTGGTCCACCCTTCCTAATGCTGCGACCCTTTAATCCAGTTCCTCATGTGGTGGTGACCCCCACCTTAAAATTACTTTCATTGCCATTTCATAACTGTAGGTTTGCTATTGTTATGCATCATGAAGTAAATATCTGTGTTTTCCAATGGTCTTAGGCAACTCCTGTGAAAGGGGCCTTTTATCTCCAAAGGGGTTGTGACCTACAGGTTGAGGACCATTGTTTTAGGGGCTTAGCATAAGAAGATAACATCAAGTCAAGCAGTACACTGTGGAAGGTGATGGGTATCTGTCAGCCCAGCTCTTGGGAGGCTAAGGAGGGTCCACCATGAGAACACTGGGCAACATTGTAAGGATGTCAGAGAATAGAGGAATAAATAATTATCTAACAGATGATAGTGATTTTTAGATGGAATATTATTATAGTATACTTAAAAATACTGACCTATGATCTTTTTTTGTAATAACTGTTAACTATATATAAAATAATGACAATGTAAGTGAAACTGGGTAAGTAGTAGCTGGGATATGGTTTTAAAACTATTTTAGATTTGTTTTTTCTTTTTTTTTTATTTTTGAGATATGACATCATCCATCATTTTCATCCTCCTTCTAAGTCCTCCCATTTACCCCCTTTAGCTCTCTTCCAGATGCATGATTCTTTTATCATTAACTGATATCGCATACATATATGTATATCCATATCTATTCCTAAATACATAAATACAGTCTGCTCAGTCTGTGTACCATGACCTGTATGTAAGCTTTCAGGGCCGACCACTTGGTATTGGATAACCAATTGGTGTGCTCTTCCCTGGGGAAGACTATTTCTCCTACTCTAAGCACTCACTAGATTGCCTGTAACTCTGTGTAGAGTTGATTTATTTTATGGGTATGAGTGTTTTGCCTGCATGTATGTTTGTGCACCATATGTGTGCAGTTCCCACAGCGACCAGAAGAGGGTGTTGGCTCCCTTGGAACTGAAGTTACAGACAATTGCAGGTCGACAATGGATGCTGGGAATCCAACCAGAGCCTGGGTAACCGCTGCACAGTCTCTTTTAACTGCTATTGTATGATTTTTTACTATTTTAGGCATGTCAAAAATACATCTTTTAAAAAGTGCACCAGTAAATGAAGAGAATACTTCAGAAAATTAGAGCAAGACTTGCAAACTTCTGAAAGGTCAGGTAGAAATTCCTTTAGACTTTGTGCTCCATGGTCTCTGCCCCCCACAGATCTAATTCTGTGGAAAACGGCTGCAGGGGTTACACAGGCTCCTGAAACATTTTGTCCAATGGCAGGTGGCTTTGACTTCTTTTCCTGCTCAGTTAGAACTGATGAGATCTCGCTAAGTTGCCCAGGATGACCCCAAACACACAGGCTTCCTGACCCAGGCTCCTTACTAGTTGGATTTACTAGTGCCTGTATACTTAGCTACAAAAATTGCTTTCATCATCTGAAATAACAACATAAAGGCTATAAAAGTACAATAACTTTTCTGGGGGTTTTGCACTGGTTCCAAGTGCTGAAAAAATAAATAAATAAAAGAAGAAACACAACCAGCGCACACAGCCTACCATGCACGGAAACAAGATGGCTGCCCAGAGTTCTGCTGGAGTGCCCGGATCTAGCTTGCGCTATCACGTGCAGGTCTGAGAGTTTGTCTCCTCAGAATCCACACTGGAAGTTGAAGGGCTCTTTTGAGAAAGGGTTTCTCTGTGACTTTGGAGCCTGTCCTGGAACTAGCTCTGTAGACCAGGCTGGTCTCGAACTCACAGAGATCAGCCTGCCTCTGCCTCCCGAGTGCTGGGTTTAATGGCGTGCGCCACCATCGCCCGGCCGAAGGGCTCTTCATGAAGCTTAGTGTCTTACCCTCAGGGGGCAGACGCTCCCCAGAGAGCACGTGGCGCCTGTCTCTCTGAGTCTGGTTTGTTTTATAACATGACGATTTCTAGCTCCATCCATTTTCCTGCAAACGTCAGGATTTAATTTCTCTTTACAACTGCCTAAAATTCCCTCGTGTAAGTGTAGCACGTACATTTTCTTTACCCACTCCTCCACGGATGGACAGCTAGCCTAGCTCTGTATCTTGGCTATCGAGAATACAGAAGCATACACACAGACGTGTGAATTTCTCTGCGGCACATTAACTCACAGTCCTTCGGGTATAAGCTGAGGAACAGCATGGCTGGCTCACATGCAAGGTCTAATTCCAGCTTTTGAGACACCTCTCCCCTGACTTCTACTGTCCAACCTGCTGGGTATGAGTGTTTTGCCTGCATGGAATCCTGACTAGGACTCCAGTGATTAGTAAGCTTTAGGTTTAGTGAGAGACCTTGTCTCAGATAGTCAGAAAGACACCCAAAGCTGAACTCTGGCCTCCATTACCTCCCCAGCGTGCACACACAGACACAGGCACAAATTTCTTTCCTGGTCTGTGACTTAGGCTCACAACCTCTGCTTTCTGTTGCTCTTTAGTAATCTATTTAGCACGCTGTTATTTAGAAACTTTTCAAAGTTGTAGAAACATTAGCTTTTGTCTGTTATATGCGCCACAAATAACTCCTACTTAATTTTTAACATCATCTCTCCATCTCTGCTTATTTATTATGCAGAAATTAATAAAAATGTTTTGGCCAAATTGATAGCTTTTGTAGGTCTTCTCAGCTACATGGCCTGCGTGGAAGACCTTCGCTACCGAACAAACAAACAAACAAAACGAGCTGTCCAGTGTTTCCGTTTCAGTAGTTTTACATCCCCCCCCCCCCCCCCCACAGATCTTTGTTCCACTGAGACTTTACTTCAGGGTGTGAAGCAACAGAGGGGAATGAGTGCCTTACATTTGTCTGCAGTTTAAGGGGGCAGAACTCTGACCAAAGAGCAATTCTCCTGTTTCCTATGCCCTAGGGTACTTTAACTCTCAGAACCCTGCTGGGGTGGTCCGACTCTTATATTAAATACTGTTTGTTAGCATTGGCCGACACCTTTCAAGAAGTGATTTGGATCAGTCTTTTCTGAATTTTGATGACCAGAACACAACTTCACTAAATTCTAAATTCTAAGCTTTGTGTATATGTATATATATATGTGTGTGTAGTGTGTGTCCGCCTGTGTGTGCAAGTGTGAGTACAGTTGCAGGTGGCACATATGCACGTGTGTAGGTCAAGCTGGATGACGCAGCTTTACTCCTGAAACTCACCCTGGCTTTTACAGACAGCACAGACAAGGATGAGGCGGGTTTGCTGTCTACTAATCTTGGTAGGCGCTCTCTCCATAGGGGAGCAGTCTCCTGGTCCTCCAGGAGCAGGGAGATGGGGCTGACATCTCTGCACACATTGTCAGCATCCGTACTCAGCCCAGGAAAAGCCTGACCCGGGGAAGGCCTTGCTCTTTTCATGGGTCTGAGGCCCTGGGGTCCTTGATATGGCTCATGTCAACAACACACATTCACTCAGGACGACTCGGGACGCATCCGCTCCAGACATGACTCCATCTAGGACCGCTTGGGAAGGAAGCCTTCATAAGGGGTCTTCTAGAGTATATTGGTCTGCGGTGGGCTGTGCTCATTATGTTAGTTAAGGTGGGGGAGACCCACCTGCTATGTGACATCATCCCCTGGAATGAGTGAGCACCAGTATTTATGCAGTACATCATCACCCTCTGCTCTTTCCCAGTTGCTTTAAGTTCCGCCTTGACTCCCCACAGTGATGGGCTGTAACCTGGAACTGGACCAAAACACTTTCTTTCTTAAACTGTTTTAGCCAGGTATGGTATCATAGCAACAGAAAAGGAATCTAAGATCATGTCTGGTTTCTCTGTGTGTTCTGGGGACCTGAAAACAAAGAAGGTGGCCTCCAGGGACAGAACATTGTTTATAATTCTAGAGACATACATGCTGCTAGCCATCCAGGGTGAGTGTTGCCGTCTTATTAAAAAAAAAAAAAGCATAGTCAGGCCAGGCCAGCCCAGCAAGATGGCTTGGTGGTATGGACACTTGCTGCCAAGCCGGACAATCAGACTTGAGCTTCTGAGACCCACACAATGGAAGGAGAGAACCCACAGACACGAGTTCTGCGCTGGCCTGCACGTGTGCTGTGACACTGTGTACCTCCCAGCTCCAGTATCTAGAATTTAGGAATAACGGAACAGAAAGACAGAAGAATGTGGGAAGAGCACTCCATCTCTCTCAGTGTAGACATGGATGGCAGAGACGTGCTACAGTGTTCCTGAGAACAGGCCACTGCTAGTGGAGTCTGACTCTGACTACCAGCCTTAGGGAAGGCCATACCTCCAGAGACAAACTCGCACCATCGTGTATCCATATTGTCCGTTCAGTTCATGCCTAGAAGTAGGTGTTTTGGCTTGGATGTAGATATTAGGATCCTGGAAATGAGTAAGATCGTCTGCAGGGATGTGCTGCGTGGATTCCTGGGGGCTGAGGCGGCTGTGGAAGATCCTGGGGAGCATGTGAGCTTCCATTTGAATGACACAGCCATTGAGTGGGAGAGGAGGAACAGCACTGGCAAGCAGGGCACAAAGACGGTCTTTGTTTAGATGAATGACATCAGTACTCTTGGTCATCAGAGAGCGTACACTCAGAATAGAATGGGACATGTGTGTTACTGTCCACTGATGGCAGAACTGGTGTGGGATGGTGAACACTGTGCTTCTTAGAGGTACCGCCTCATATACTCCTCCGAATAGTTTCTCTCTCATCCTCGGGACCAGAGAATTAGCTGGTGAGAGACATAAAGTAATACTCATGGTGCCTGGCCATCCACCGAGCAGGAGAGCAACAGTGTGAAGCCAGGCCTTCAGGACAGACAGCGCCGCCTGGGACTTGTGACATGCCCCTGGTCTGCCTACCTCCCCCCACCTTCTCCTACTGTCCCTTGAGAGAGGAAAATCCCAGCAGGAGAAACACCCAGGACCTCGTATCTCACCTGAAACAGGGTTGAACCTGCTTTCATTTGATAATGAGGCCCAGAAACTGCAGGAGCCACATAAAACCGCTATTTCAAACTGGAAAGTCATAGACTTTGGCAACAAATCACCTGCCACTCAGATGACCTATTCAGCAACGATGGGGGCTCAGAGTTCTGTATGAAATAATTCATGCAGGTCGGGCTGCAAAGAAACAAACAACATTTGCAGGAGTCTGATTCTTAAGCTCCCCTGTGGGGCTGTGATTGGCAGCTCACTGCATTTCTCAGAGCACGGTCCACATCCCTGGGGTGTGCAGAACACTTGCATTAATGGAAACCACGAGAATATTTGACGAACCGTTTATGGAGGTTTCTCCACAGCTGTTACCTAAGAATTTCTCTGCAGCAATGTTGTCAGAATCCGTAGAATTACACAGGAATCTCCCTCTAAATCGACGTATCAAGGAAGACATTTTGATAGGTTTTTTTTTTTGTGAGATGTTGATGTCATATTCTAAAAATGATTCTCAGAGAATCTGAAAAAGCATATGACTAGGCGTTTGTTAGAGCAGCCAGCCAAGAGTAGTCAGACACATATGGAAGCAGAGAAGAGGCCCCAGGCACACTGACCTGGCTTTGGGGGTCTGACAGTGTTTCTGAGACAGTCTCTGGTGACCAGGTGAATCTAGTGGGAAGCAGTGATCACAGGCACAGCACAGAGAAGCCGGGTTCAGGAGGCATTCCCCAAACGCTAGCTCGCTCCTCTGTGCATATCCCAAATGCTTCAAAAATGCTCCCTTCTTACTCTTTCGCATTGACAGACAATAACTACTAGGAAGAATGTAAAGAGAACAAAATGACCAATTATCTTCGTCACAAAGCATTATAAGGAGATATGATCTGATTTGATTTGATACAAGGGGAAAATCCTTCCTCCCTCCCTCCCCCCCCCCCCCCCCTCCCTCCCTCCCTCCCTCCCTCCCTCCCTCCCTCCCTCCCTCCCTCCCTCCCTCCCTTCCTTCCTTCCTTCCTTCCTTCCTTCCTTCCTTCCTTCCTTCCTTATTTTTCTTTTTGTGACACAGGCTGGTCTCAAACTCCTCATGTAGCTGAAAATGACTTTGGCCTGTTGGTCCTTCCCTTACTACCTCCCCTGAGCTGGGATTACAGGTGTGTGTTACCAGGCTTGTGTTTGTGGAGCTGGGATCAAATCCAAGCATTGTGCATGCTAGGCCACACCCTTCCCAAATGAACTGTAGCCCTCAGACTGACAGTTCTTCGTACAACACACTTGGGACATCATGGAATGCAGCCTGCACAGAAATTTTTAGTTTTTTAAAGCAGTATTGTAAGAGGGACAACATAGATATGAGATCTATATCACTTCATTATATTTACAACTTATTTTTACAGTCTTAGAGGTATTCCAGTTGTTTCTTACCCACCATGAGCCATGACCTGTGAGTTAGCTGTGGAATAAGAACAAGACCATGGTGGTGGTGTTGCGCTGTCACCTTTAACATTGAGGTCACTCAGTAACCACAGTTGATTACCACATTTTACAGTATGTGTGTGTGAGGGGGAACTAAGGCACTGAGATGTCAATGTTAGGTCTCGCATTCCTGCCAGAAGGCTGAGATGCCTTTTCAACAGACCAAAGCAGAGACCTGGCAGCCAGTTCTCCCAGCATCCTTCAGTCCCTACTGTTACAAGGTAAGGCTCACATACCCAACCCCCTGTCTGCTCCAACCCTCCAGCCCTGGGGCTGAGCTGCCCTCCTCCAGCTGCTCTTCCCTATATGCCAGCAGTTTTGGTTACCTGGCCTTTAGGCCCACCCTCTAGTCTCTTGGCCTGGGATGCCTCTCATCTCTCCCCTCCCCCTCTCCTGACATGGCCCAGCTTCATGTCATGCTCACTCTGAACTCTCCCAGATGTCCCTGTCACTGATTCTGCTCCCCCTTTTATCTACACAAAACCTTCTCCTCCACCACACCTAGGAGCAATCATGTCCTTCCTTTCTTCTTTCTTTTTTTTCATTCAGTCAACGGCATGGTACAGAGCTAAATTGGCAACATGATCTCAAAGGGAAGGGGACGGAGGGTAGATTGTGTTGTTTTATAAAACCGTAGTAGGCCTAAATTCAAAACTCCTGTGCTATCTCGTATTGCATTGGTCCCCCAAGTTGCTCCGCTGTGGAGCCGTCCAGAGCCCTCTCTGCAAGCTCACATCTGCGCCCTATTTCTATCGGCTCTTTCCCCTGTCACGCACAACTGATGGAAAGGAGAAAATGGAATCAAATATGAGTTACTCAACATGAAGAATGGGTTACAGAAGATATAAATCCTTAACCTCAGAGGATCAAATCATTTTCATAGAGTTATTTCCACAGCCTTGTATTTACAAGTAAAGTGTGTGTGTGGGAAGATGAGGAAGCCATTGGTGACATGTCTGCTGTGTTGCTTGTGGTTCTGAAGACAGGGCTGGCAGGGACAAAGGGTCCATGATCCTGCCTTCAGGGGATGAGGGGCTTGCAGGGAATTGTCACCCATTCAGTTTTCTCAAGTGTTCTGCTTGGTCCATATGGTTATATCTGCGCTATTTGGGAAATGACCCTTCATAGGTTCCAAATATTTCTTCACGGCAGCTGCCAGTCAATGTCAGACACAGCTCGAACACACTGCAATTTCAATTAAGTGCACACCATTTAAATATGCACATGAATAAACTGCATAGAGAAATTACGGATGGAGAGTAGCGTGATCTAATGCTAATGCCTGCCGGGCTGTGGTAAACGCTGGTCATGGCAGATGTCTCTGACATTCTTCCCTCTGGTGAAAATACATACAGTCATATTTTCATTAAGGCTGCCTTTAAACAATAAACTGCATGTCAGACGCTTGGTTGAAGATGAAGCAGGGGTAGAAATGGCTTTTGGGGAGTCTTACCTTGCTACTCTCTGCTGGGGTACTGAGTTCCTTGGGTTGAGTGTGACTGTGTTGAGCGTACTCTTCTTGGTCACATGGGGTCATTCTTTTTGCTCTCAGTCAGATCTTAAGTGACAAGGAATCTCACTGGACTCTGGACATTTATGTCTGCCCTTCAGTGAGCCTGATTACTTCCCTTGGGCAGTCTGCATATGAGAGTGTGTCCCCAACTGAAGTCTGAGGACTTAGCATCTGGAAAGCTTCCCTCCCATTCCCAGCTTCCCCACGCTTTAGTCAAGTATGAAACCATATGCTGACACTATCCAGGTCAACTCAAGACCTTGCCTCAGCAGGTGGTGGCTCTGAGGTGGATTCCCCCTGTTTTGGGTGGCATACTTGACAATGCTCGGAAGGGAGAGACCTGGCTTCGGTCCTGTTTTGGCGTGCCACCTGAGGACACTGAGTGTAACATCAGCTTCTCAGAAGCATAGTTTCTATACCTGAAACTAGAAAACATCCCCCAGGGTAGATGTGAAGATAAACATGAGGAGATACAACAGTTAATGGGAGTTATCCTTTTGAAATTAAAAACAATTTTATTATTTATTTATGTAGTTATGCATAGGTGCATGTAGGTTTGCGCATGTGTGTGTGTGTGCAGGGGCCCGTGGAGGCCAAAAGGGGGCAGCAGAACCCACCCCTGGAACTGGAGTTACTGATAATTGTGAGCCACTTGACATGGGCACTGGGAACTGAGCTCAGGTCTTTGGCAAGAACAGCAATTGCGCTTGACAACTGAGTCTTCTCTTCAATATCCCCATTGTGAATTTTTTGTTTTCATTACTTGTAGTATCTGCTACTTAGTAACCCCTGATGATGTTTATAGCACCAACAGGAGACATGCATTTTCAGTGTGGCTACAAAGCGTCTGGAACCATCACGGGCTGTGTGCCTGTAGCTCGGCTGTGCTGTTGCCCTGTGGTGGAGCAGCTACACACATGCAACATCTGCGAGAGGCTTCAACAAGTCAACAAAGCAGCTCTGAGCAGTGACTGACATCACCGAGTTCTATCCGTGGGTCCCACACAGTGGAAGAGGAGAACCAACCCCTGCGTTCTGCTCTGTTCTCCCGACACTCACTGTTTCGTGTGTGTGCCAACAAAATACAGTCGGAGCAAACAAAATCTAAGGCTGATAAAACCAGTATACTTATCCCTTACATAATTTCCAAAACAGTATGGAAACATGTGTTTTAGCTTATGAATAACACAAACAAATGACACCCCCCCTCGACATACATGCAACACACCAAAGAATGAAATGAGAACCTGTTGTCTTATTTCGCAGTCCAGCATAGCTCTGAGAAGGAAGAAATGTAAGAATCAGTCGCCATGTGAACAACTGAAGCCTGGCAGGATGTTCAGACTGACAGCTTAACCCTTATGGAGTTCTTGAGGACCCCAGGGAGCCATTTATAAAGGCACAGCACCAGATGGGCTTCTGGGGAACTGCTCAGCAAGATGGATGGGAAGAAAGAGGTAGAGGCTTTGGTCTCATCAGAAAAGGAACAAGCTACACGGTCACATTGAGGCTGCTTCGCCGACACCTCCTATCATCCATCTACCCAGGCTGCCCCCCTGCGTGCCCACCAGAAGTTGATGGTGCACACTGCTAGGGTTTGCCTGTTTGTTTCTCTCGGTGGCACAGGCTGGCCTTGAATTTCCGTCCCTCCTGAGGACTGGGTGCTCACTGCCACCCCAGATCTATCAGTTCTTGCCAACAAATCCCTCTGGGGATTTAGAGCAGCAGAAAGATGACAGGGGATGATGCTCGACTCAGCTTTGTGAAATGGAATTGACCTTCACTGCCATTCAGAGGGAGAGAGGAAGACACTCCTTACTTAAATAGGAAAAAAAAAAACCATGGTTATATGCACTTTATGATATCTAAAAGAGCAGGAAAAATAACCACAATCTATAAACCAGCAGATAGAGCACTTTTAGCACAATTGACTAACCTGCCCGGAGATGGTGGGGACACCTTTGTGACAGATAATAAAACTCACTTAGACACTGCTTACTGTCTGCTAATGACGCCCCTGTGTTCTCAGGTCAATAATACAAATTACATTAAGATTTCCTGAAGGCATAAAATTCTATTAAAATGCCATGAGATTAGATCATGTAAAAAAAAATCAACAACAAATAGCAGTCTTGGGAGAAAAGAGCAACATTTAAATAAAATGCCACCAATTCCCCATGAACTCAAGTAACAGCTTCTACTCTATCATGTTTTCACAGTCGCTCTGACAGGAAAGTGAGGCCCGGGGCAGGACCCTTATTTCAGAACACAGGGTCACTGGAGGCTGCCGACTGGCTCCTGGAAAACCATTGGACCATCATCTCGCCGCTCCCATATAAATCTTAATTCTCATCCTGGAATGAGACCAATTGCAGAGGGAAAGAGCCCACAGTTACAAATAATTCACAGAGGAAGCCATTTTCCTGGGGAAAGGAAGACTAGGCCAGAGTGGCTGAAGCCTGGAGGGCCTGAAGAAGGTTACTGGAGACTTCTCCCTCGTTCAGGCTTTTCCCGTCCTAAGCCCTAAGTCCTGTTTTATCCAACCCCTTCATTCCTAGAAACCATGGCAATTCTTCGCATTTCTGACTTAAGTTCTGTGTCACAGCTGTGACAGGACAAGCTCTCTTGTGGATTTCAGGTACCCAGCCAATCAGTGAGACTCACCCTGCTGCTCTAAGTATGTGACCTTTTTGTTTTGTTTTTGTTTTTCAACACAGGGTTTTTCTGTGTAGCCCTGGCTATCCTGGAACTTGCTTTATAGACCAGGCTGGTCTCAAACTCAGAGATCCACAATGCCTCCCAAGTGCTGGGATTAAATTAAGGCATGCGCCACCATTGCCCTGCAAGTGTGTGGTCTTCTGAGAAGAATACTCATTGTTCATTCTCTCTTCCTCTCCATTCTCCCCTTTCTGGGAGTCAGGCATAGAGCTACAATTTCCCAGCTTTTCAAAACCAAACCAAACCGAAGACCCCCAAGATCACTACTCAGAAGTAATCAGCATATAAAGGGCACACCCGTGTCCTTGGTCCCTGTAAAGATCTGCCATTGTGTTGACTTACCCGAATTACAGTTATCTGTTAGGGTATCTGTGAGAATCATCCTCTGGGGAACTTTGGTTTGCCTCTTCCTAGCAAGTTTCCTCACTTGGAATGCTCTCCTCGGATGAGCGCTCTGGGAATGCGCTGGCAATGCCTCAAGACTAAATACACACAGACAGGCAGACACATCCAAGTTCCCACCCTTGCTGAGGAGTTCTCAATGGACAGAAGGTGGGAGCGCCAGGGACCTGAGAAAATACCACCCTACCTGCAAGAGGAAGGCCTGCTCCATCGTGCGGGGAGATCTTGGCTAAACTCATCATGGAAAGTTAGTGGGTGTGCCCTGACGTCTCAACCCTCTGCTCTGTCCCTCCACCCCTTCTCCTCTGGAAGAAATATGACTTCAAGAAGCCATTTTGATTTTAAGTTTAATCTTGCTTTGCAAAGTCAAGGCTCTGACTTCAGCCCTGTGAGTGCCAGGCAGGTACTGTGTCCCTGAGCCATGCATGTCCCTAGCCCCAATAGTTCAGTTGCATTTTTATTCCGAATAAAGTTATTTAACATTATGGTAGAAAGTAAGAAAATTTGGTGAAAGTCCCCCACTGCCTCTCACCAGCAGACTGCAAACAGAAAAAGCAGGATTTAACAAAGTAGTGATATATTAAAAACCCAGAAACAAAGGTTCAAGGATCATAAGGCATCGGTACAGAAGCTGCAAGCCTTCGTGTCTGAGAACCTTTATGAGCTCATTTGAATAAAGCAAAACAAGTATGCAGTTTGTTAGACACCGCGGATTTATAAAGCCAGAGGATTAAGTCCTTAACCTTTACTCAAAAAGGATTAGTTAGGATAACTTTTATATTTCACATTAAGACGGAAACTCCAAATTAAATAGTGTACAATGGTCCACGCTAAAAGGAACCTCTCTCAGGTTGAAGCAGAGCCCAGTTCTGCCATTTCATCATGACAGTTGGCTTCAAAGCAACATATATTATTTCATCCTTGAATTAGTTATGGAAAAGCTCTAGTGTGCACAGTCTGTGTGTATTTAATTGCATCATAATATATTCATAATCTATTCAAATGAGGAAATACAAATAACACATCTGAATAGGGTTCTCACTTTGGGAGGCACAGAGAAATTAGTAAATTAATGTAGAGGTTGATTAGTAAAAGACACCCTATCGACCTAAATGACTTTACCTGCTGAGCAGTGTGTACACAGGGACTAATTTACAGACGGAGAAAACCTTATTGTTTATTCTCCCTTCCTCTTAAGGGATTGCAGACGGCCTTTCTAGATGGTACAGTAGGCTTGCAAGCACAGACGAGGGGCCGTGCTAATCCAGACAGATGACGTAAGAAGAAAGTGCGAGTTCTGTTACATGCAAAGATGCAAATTTCACTTAGTTTTCGTAGCATAAGGAGAATCGTGACTCGAGGAGCAAAGAAATGTCCCCCTACACAGCTTCTCTACTGGCCTTAGTTCCTCTGCTAGAATAGCTTAGGAGATATTTGGTTGGCGAAAGGTGGGTATGGTTATACGTCATTGTTCCTGAGTGTGAGGTGCGGAGCTGAGCGGCTCTGTGAAGCCCAACTTATTTCCGTGGTAACACCAAGACTCCACTTGCTCTATACTGCACTGGGATTGGCTGATGACAGACGGTGGGGCACTACTAAACAAATGACACCAACAGTTGTTGCACCGTTTACTTACACACCCAAAATAAAAACCCAGTATCACTGATTAAAGAACAAAAGTCACTAATTGTATTAGCTTCTGCGTGCAGGTCTCTCCCAGCATTCTGTATGACCAAGTACCCACAATGCAGTTCTGTGTGCTGGAGTCAGCTGGAAGTTCATGGAAGGTGCTGGTACTGCTGTTTGAACAGGAACCACAGTTCAGGTGGAGACTCTTGGTGGCCTTAATCAGTGTGGTTTGATTATTAAACGATGAAATATATTAGTGTTAGGGAGGTTTGAGGTAAACTGCTATTTTCCAAATGAGAAACACGTGAGATTTCAGTCATGAGTATATAAAAATTCCAAAGACACTGGTGTGGTTTAATATGGGCATGACAGTAGGTCACTGATAGACATGGTGCCAAATGCCACCTGGAAATTAATCTGTAAACCCACTCATCGGGTTGGGGTGTAGAACCAGGGAACACCATCCCGATTCCTTGAAAACACCCTCCTTTTTCAAGCAGCTGCTTGCATTTGAAGAGAATCCCAATAGCAGTGTTGCAGGACAACAACCCTCCCCAAGCACATGATTTGGGAAAGCTCCGAGTGCGAGACTCTTGCCTTCCTTTCTTACATTTGAAAACATCAAGCAAAAAGGGAAACATGAGAAAAAGAACAATGCCTCTTGTCTCAGGAAATATTGTTATTCCCAATATTAGTGTTGGTTAGAGTTCCCACAAATAGTTACTTTTAAAGATAAGTATAATGTTATTGCAGAATTATTGCACTTATTGCAAATTTAAGTATTCAAATACTCTAATAAAGCATCTCAGTTTTACTTTCTAATAATATTAATGTTGATAGACATATTAGCCAGAGTTCTCTGGAATCACCAATAATTTTAAAGACTATAAAAAGTTTTCTGAAGCTAAAATGACAACCACTAGACTCAATAGAGACTTTAAATATTAAAAGTAGATGAACTTTTTAACTGACAAATTTGCATTCAGGACACACAACATTCCATTTCGATGTATATTACATTGTAACATTGCTACAGGGATGCAGCCACCCAGATGCTATGGTTTTGTGTGGAAAAGAATTCTTACAATGTGCTGTTCTCAAGGGAAGAACTACTGTCATTAACTATAGACACCAAGAAACACAACAGCCCTAGTGACCTTACTCCTCTTACCTAACTGAAACTTCCTACTACTCTGTTACTATTGAAAGTTCTGTCTATATGAGCAGTGACTCCACAGAGGTCACTGGAATTATAGCCCCAGCAGACTCTGCAACCTTGGCTGGGCCACTTAGCCACACTCAGGCCCAGCTCCTGCATATAGGACAGAAATGATAACAAGTCAAGGCTGGCAACACTACCTAAGTAGAGCTGTAAGGATGTGGGACAACCCCCTGAAGACACCTACCACCCGCACCGAATGGATGCTCTCAGGGGTCATGTTTTGAGAGCAACCCTCCTGCAGTCCACAGGAATAACGTTTGGAGACTTTCAGATGTCTGTGTGAATGTTTTGGAAAACATAGCCCCCAATTTTTCCACCATTGCTTCATGGAATGTAGGAAACATTGTAAGAAGGATTTTGTGTTCATCTTTTTATATTTTTATAGAAAGCTAGGTAAAAATTATTATTTCTTGTCTTTGGAAGACTCATCCTTTCTAGCATTGGCCATGACCATTCTTATGTTTGGGACTCTTCTTGCCCTGAGTCCTTTTGGATGAATAAAGCCGGGAGAAAGAGGCTCTGCACACCAGTGTGATGGTTTATAATTCTGTGTAACTGAAGGGAAAGGGTTCGCTGATGTCCCCGCCAGCAAAGAGGGCACTTTGTGTTCACTAAAAACAGTCTCAGGATGCTGGCAGGATTGTTAACCTTCAGAGCAAATCGAAGGTACATCTGTCTCTATTTCATGACTGGAAAAACTGAGCCTTAGAGAACTTTAACAATTGTAGAAAGATGGAGAGAGAAAAATAGCAAAAAGGTAAACCTTTTTTTTTTTAGCAGAAGAAGAACAAATGATTCTTTTGGGTGCATGAGTGCCTGTGTGTGCTCCTGTGTATGTGTGTGTGTGCTTGTGTGTGCTCCTGTGTATATGTATGTGTGCTTGTGTGTGCTCCTGTGTATATGTGTGTGTGCTTGTATGTGCTCCTGTGTATGTGTGTGTGCTCCTGTGTATATGTGTGTGTGCTTGTATGTGCTCCTGTGTATGTGTATGTGTATGTGTGCTTGTGTGTGCTCCTGTGTATATGTGTGTGTACTTGTCTGTGCTCCTGTGTATGTGTGTGTGCTCCTGTGTATATATGTGTGTGTGCTTATCTGTGCTCATGTGTATGTGTGTGCTTGTGTGTGCTCATGTGTATGTGTGTGCTTGTGTGTGCTCATGTGTATGTGTGTGTGCTTGTGTGTATACAGAAGTGTGTATGTAGAGGTCAGAAATTGACTTCAGATATTTTTCTTAGTGATTTTTCATTTCGTTTTTTGAGACAGGGCCTCTCATTGAACCAACGAGTTGTGGAAAGCTGAGCCTGTAAAATTCTAACCTGCTAGGAGGTGGCTATACCAAGAAAGGGGGTACAGATGCAATGACCACTTGAGTGAGCCAAGATTGTATCTTCCAGTTTGGGCTTCACTTTCCCATATCCTTACACCCCAGAAGAGTGCCCTAGAAGGAGTGCTAATGCCACCATATTATAAGAATCAATGTAAGTCTAACTTCAGTTACTTTCCCCTATCCATTTAAAGGGTAGTATGGTAATTTGAATGTAATTAGCCCCCACAATCTCATAGAGTGTGCCACTATTAGGCGGTATGGCTTTCTTGGAGAAAGTGTGTCACTGTGGGGTGGGCTTTGAGGTTTCCTATGCTCAGGATACCACCCAGTGTCTCAGTTGGCTGCCTGTTGCCTGCAAGATGTAGAACTCTCAGCTATTCTTCCAGCACTGTGTCTGTCTGCATGCTGCCATGTTCTATGCCATGATGATGATGGACTGTGATTGGAGTCTGTCCTGGAACTATATCTTATATGTTGCTTTCATTGGTTAACTAATAAAGAAAACTGCTTG
>NW_026067911.1:1491215-1514665 GCF_014885135.2 Alexandromys fortis
CACAACATGTATGCCTGATGCCTGTGGAGGTGAGAAGAGGGTGTTGAATTCCCTGAAACTGGAGTTACAAGTGATTGTGAATCAACATGTGGGTGCTGGGAAATAAACCTGGGCCCTCTGCAAGAGCAACCAGTTCTCTTAACTACTGAACCATCTTTTGAGCTCATAGGTGTAGCACAATTAATAAAAACCAAGAGACAGATATATTGGGATTTAACCTGAAGGTCAGAAAAGCAAAACAGCCAGCCAATGACTCTTAATGCTACCTCAGTCTGAAATGGCGATCCTGCCTCCAGGAATCTCAGAATGAGACTGTATCTGAGAGTTGTCTCCTCCTGTTTTGTAATCATCTCTAGGATTAAAGGGATTAAAGGCATGCACCACTACTTGGTGCGGGACAATTCTGTATTCTGTCAATTATGTTTTAAATAAAAGCTGATTGGCCAATAGCCAGGCAGGAAATATAGGTGGGACAACCAGATAGGAAGTAGAGGCGGGGCAATGAGAACAGAATTATTTTGGGAAGAAGGAAGCCCTTTCCCCATAGTCCTGTCCAGACAGGGAAGAAGGAAGAGGTGCTGTACCTTGCTGAAAAAGGTACCGAGCCATGTGGCTAACAAAGATAAGAATAATGGGTTAATATAAGTTATAAGAGCTAGTACGAAGCCTGAGCTAATGGGCCAATCAGTTTACAATTTATGTAGACCTCTGTGTGATTTTCTTTGAAACATACCAGCTGTGGGACTTGGTGGGAGGACAGAAACCAAGCAGGTCCTTATGTTACAACTACTACCCAGTTTCTATGGCAAACTAGTGTGGCTACTGGGATTAAAGGTATGTGTTACCACTGCCTTGTCTGTAAGGTTTACCAGTGGGGTTGTTTTACTCTCTGATCTTCAGGCAAGCTTTACTTACTAAAATGCAAATGAAATATCACTACATATAGATTAAGTTGTTATTATTATTATTATTTGATTTTTTTTTGAGACAGTTTTCTCTGTGTAGCCCTGGCTGTTCTGGAACTTGCTCTGTAGACCAGACTGGCCAAAACCTCACAGAGATCTCCCTGCCTCTGCCTCCTGAGGGTTGGGATTAAAGGTGTGTGCCACTACTGCCTGGTGGCTAAATTAGTTTTTATAATCTGGTGATTAGTCATCATATCAAGTACAGAAACTTCATTATAGACCTCTGGATGGTCATAAATCATAACTGAATATTTCACACAAAGCTAGAAACCCCTTTTTACATTAAAAGCAAGGTACAGAAATTTAAATATGCAGCTTAAACTATTTAAGAACAAATGTTAATATATATCATATTCCTTTTCTTTTCTCCATTAAAATTTTTTATTGACACAAAACCCCAAAACTACTAAGCTGTAAGAAGAGAGAAAATTTCAGAAGCATCATGGCTCAGGCACAGGTAGACTCTCTGGTGTGGATGCTTTTTAGCATTCAGACAATTTAAGAGCTTTCTAAACATCTTGTGAAAATTAAACAAGACTCCTTCCCTGGCAAGCCTCCAGGGAGTCCAGAAAGAAACAGACCAAGTGTGAAGAACGAGAGTTTTAGGGTTTCCATTGGTGCAATTAAACACCATGCTAGAAGCAGTGTGTATTACGGGGAAGAGTTTATCTCAGTTTACACTTCCAGGGAACAGAGCATCACTGAGGGAGTCAGGGCAGGAAGTCACGGCAGGAGCCAGTGGGTAGGAACAGAAGCAGGAACTCTGCTCACTGGCTTGTTTCTCACAGCTTACTCAACTTGCTTTTTATAATACCACCTGCCTAGTGATGGCACTGCCCATGGTGGGTTGGCACTCCTGAATCAATCACTAATCAAGACAATGCCCTACAGGCTTGCACACAAGCCAGTGTTTCTGGCCTTTTCTTAATTGAAGTTCCGTGGTATCAGAGGACTATAGCATGTGTCAAGTTGACATAAAAACTAGCTAATACAGTCTAGGACATTTTGAATTAAAAAAAAATTGAGGGGCTAGAGTGATGGCTCAATGATTAAGAGCACTGACTGCTCTTCCAGAGGACCCAGGTTCAATTCCCACCACCTACATGGCAGCTCACAACTGTCTGTACCTCCAGGATCTAACACCCTCACAGAGACACACATGCAGGCAAAATACCAATGCACATAAAATAGAAATAAATTTTTAAAAAGACTTAAAATGTTCATGTAGAATTGTATGGCCTTGACCTCATATGTTTCTAAGGATGTTCAGGCTTGGTCTATGAAACCCAGGAGGATTTTGAAAACTTTTTTGTGTGCTTTCTTCTGTTTTTGTTCATTTGTTATGGTTTTGCTTTTTGAGACAGGTCTCATGATACAACCTTGGACGTCCTGGAACTCACTTTGGAGGCCAGGCTGGCTTTGAACTCACAGAGATCCACTTGCCCTCTGCCTCCCAAGGGTTTGTTCAGATTAAGCCACCACAGCCAGTTGAATTTTGACATCTTAAACTCACTGTTCAGTGCACTCGTCATTATTTTTCATAGTTCAAAAGTCTCCTAATGTCACAGTTTTTATATGAAGTAGGGAACTTTAAGGGAAAGGCTTTTAGAGACGGAGAGATGGTTCCATGGATAAATGCTTTCATCACCAGATAAGCCTGTCAATCTGACTTCATCCCTCGAGTGCACATAAGGGTGAAGGAGACTCTCTGAGCACCACATGTGTGTGGCAGCATGCCCATCCCATGCGTACACATACACACACAATAATAAGAGATAAAGAAAGGATGGGGCATTGAAAAATGCCACGACCTAGCAGTTTGGTAAGACGTCTGAAAAGCAAGGTAAAGAAGGCAGGACTGTCCATACTGAAAGCACCATATTGAAGCCTCCATCGAGGGAAGTCTGGCATAAAACCCTAACTCCTCATCTGGGTCACAGAGGTGCCAGGTTACCCTGCAGGGCAGTGACACAGAGTCTAAACCAAACCATCACCAATGTCATTGCTTTGGTTATGTGGGGTCCTACACAGCTCATAAAGCAACTGTCAGCCAATGACACGGCTTCAGGACTTCCACAATGCAGCTGAATCACTCACTTTCTCCATGGGGAACACACGAGGCCGTCGATGGAGCATTTTCTAAGTTACAAGTTTTGTTTTCTTTGAAGTATGGTCTCACTGTGTAGTCCCTGATAGCCTGGAATTTAGGTAGACCAGGCTGGCCTACACTCACAGAGAACTGTCTACATTTGCCTTGAGAGTGTTAAGATTAGGGCGTGGGTAACCATAATCCACAAATCAAATGGTTTTATGATACTTATTAAATCATTTTTTTGTGGAATTAAAATATTTTTATTAGTCTATTAATTATACACGTGGACTTCACAAGATTGTTCATACATGTACACATGTATATGTATGTGCGTATATTTTGATCATATTCACCCTGCTTACCCCCTCTTCTGTTAATCTCTCTCTTTCCAGCTAGCCACCCTTCTTCTTCTTTCTTCTCTCTCCTTTTTCTTGTGATTCAGTTTAAGTATGGCTGCTTACAGGAACATGGCTGAGGGTTATTTATAAGAACATGGACACTTTTCCGGGGGCTACACCACTGAAGAAAATGTCTGTCCCTCCCTTAGCAAATATAAATTTGCTTAGGGAATGGTGGGGGCCTCATGAGTTCCTCCCCACTTCATGATTTTTTTGTGGAATTTTTAGCTTGCAGATGTCTTTCTGTGAAAGTGTGAATCTAACTGGCGTTCCAGGGATGTATCCTGTTTCCAGACAGCAAATTTTGCTGTTCCTATGAAATTTGTAATGAGCCATTTGGTGCCAGCTTTATGTTAACCCAGTTAGTCAGCTTGAACGACTACACTAGCCGCTAACAATGAAACTTAATTCATATCAGGTGAACAGGGCGCTGCATCTGGGATCTGTTAGGACTCCAAGTTCGCGAGTTTATTTCGACAGGGAAAGGAAAAGGCATGTTAACCACAGCTCTGATTCAGGATCCTGAATTCAGCCGCTCTGTGGCCACTTGGATCTGGCCCATGGATCAATTATGACGCATCTCCCTCCCACATCTTGCTCTCCCAGTTTGAAATAAGTACAATGTGTTTCTTTGGTCACCACCACCTATGAAATCTGCCTGGGCGGTATCCACACATTTTGGTTTGTCTTGCAAATTGCACATGCACATTTGCCTTCAAATGCTGCATCTTCTTGTGAGGAATTACATGATTGTCGATAGTTCAGTCATCCACTGACTCTTCCCAGGCCTGGGAGGACATTAGCCATGCTCGCAACCCACGTGGAGGGTCTGGCCATGCATTTCTGGATTTGGAAGAGCATGTTGGAATGTGAGTTCAAGCAGGAAAAGTCATGAAAGCCGATTATTATCCCCAAAGTGTCAAGCGTTGAATGATGCCAGTGTGAATGGTACCAGGGGTGGCGACAGTGCCGGCTCGAATGTTTTCCAGAAAGAGTCTTGTTTTTCTTGTCCAATGCGAAGGGCTGGAGCAGGACAAGATCCAGCATCCCTTGAAAATTTTCTTTCACCTCATGTGATATCTCCACTATAATTTCCTTATTCATGGGTGGACTGAGCGGATATTTCAGAAAGATGAACGTTTTTCTTTTATAAATTATTTGTGTGTGTGTGTGTGTGTGTGTGTGAAGAAAGGGGACAGTGGATAGAAGTTGGTTCTCTCCTTCCACCATGTGGATCTTGGGATCCTTCAGGTCACTGGGTTTGTCCTTGGAAGCTTTTACCCATCTTGGAATCCAAGATGACCATTTTATGAGCTATAAGACACATTTAGACAGAAGGAGATGCCAAATTGCACATGAAAACAGACCTGTTCCTCATGGTTAATACATGAAGGCGTCACTGGGCTTCATGAAGGAGTACAAACACAAGCCAGACACAAATGCTGCCTTGTTTCTCACTATTGATATGATTTGGACGACAGCCTTTGTATATATACACGTGGTGGAGAGAAAGTCGGTATGACAGCCGCAAATGCAGCAACCTGTTAACTGACTTCGGGGTCTTTGTGTTATTCTTTTGGGGTCTTTGTGTCTGTCCTTTTAATTTTCAGCGTGGTAGAGACTATCTTAAAATAAAAAGAGTGTTTGCTTTGAAAACAAGTAGGCTCAACTACCCAAGGGCCTGCGGTGATGTCAGGTCCCATCCAGCTGTGGGGTCTCCGCCTGCTTCTCTTCGCCTCTCTACTGCCTCTGGCTCTTCCGGAAGTGTGACTTTAGGTGGCTCTTGGCAAACGGGTAAATACGGAGTGCTTACTGTTTCTTTGAAGTCCCAATTTTTTCAGGCTGTGTCTCTTCCGGTTAGCGCACACGTAGCACACTTGAGGGCGCAAGCAGGTGATGATGAGTTGGCCTCGGCAGCCAGAATCTTCGGATGGGCCTGACCTCTTCGCCGCTGCTCTCACTTAACAGTCTGCCCTGGCTCTCAACCACAGAGAAGTTAAAAGCTGGACTTTCTTCCTCTTCCTCTCCTCCCCTCCCCCTTGCCCCTTCATGAGCAGGCGCAGTACGCACTCAGTGTTGGTTGGCTGCAGGAATGTATGAGTTAATATGGATGCAGACACTCTCTTCCGTGCTCTTCAACTGGCTTCTTTTTCTTGCTTTCTCCACGAAGGTGACTGTGACCTTCCCGGGCTGGGCTAACCCAGAGTACAGAATCTGACCTGTGTGGCTCTTCCGGAAGTGTCTTTCTGCTCAGAGCTGTGATGAACAAACTATGTTTGGGAAATGACACACAGGCAGTGACGCTCAGAGGAAAGATGATAAAACAGGGCGCGGTCAGTGGGCAGCTGCATACTCAGCCTGTGTCATGAACCCTACATTATGTGCATATGTTTCTAATGATGTTTGCATAAAGGGGTAAAAGACCTTGAAGGAGATGGGGGTGCTCCTGTGCCCAGGAACCTCTCAGGGTTGCTAACTCTCTCCAGCTGCCCAGGTCACACAGTTATCATCAGCGCACACTGTTGCCTGCTGCTGGCTCATATACCAATATTCAGATTTTTGTCTTCCTCCCCATTCTGAAGGTTATCTGTCTGGTTGCTCTGAAAATTAGCTGACAACCATTTCCCATGATGCTCCAAGGGCTGTCAAGCTGTCTGTCAAGCTGTCAGCTGACCAATCGTTCCCATGGTTCTTTTAGACTTCCGTGTGATAAATTGAAAGGCCCTGTTATCTGTCTGTTGTGAAGGGGAACTGTCTGGGCTTTGATAAGATATCACTTCTCCCAGGTGAGAGGTGGCTGACAGCGTGCCCAAGCAAATCAACACCTCAGAACGGAGCCGGGACCAGAAGCCGGGGCCACAGTTTATAGACAGCGCAAGCTGCCTTCTCTTTGGATTTAAGTTTCAGACTCATCCTTCCATGGTTACCAGCAGTTATTTCTCTTCCTAGCTCACGAATAACAAATGCTACCCTTTTCACCACGAAGAGAGACTCTTAAGGCTGAAAACAGATCTTCTTGTGATGTTTGGCACACAGGCTGCCCACCTCCTGACCAACAAACCCTGTTTCCTGATGTTGTACTCATCTACCTCCCATAAGAAATACATGAAAAGATACACATTACTACCTAATAGATGAGCTGTGAGATCTAGTATATAATAAAGTTAATTACTTGGGTCCGGGTAGGCGTGATCAATGTGAGTTGGTATAAGTTTGGCATATGTTAACTTACACTTTTATGTCGATTAGAAAAAATGAAGCTATGCCATATATTCAAGGTTTTACTTTTAAAACTTTTCATTTCTTATTGTTGCATGTATATAACGTGCATAAGGGAGGTCAGAGGACAAGTTTGTGGGGTTGGTTTTCTCCTCCAGACTCAGGTCACCAGGTTTGCATGACAAGCACTCTGGGAGCCAAAAATCCTTGATTTTTAAAAATGGTTCCGAATTATACTAGTATAGTAAAAGTTGAATTTCTGCACATGGTGCGCCTAAGGGAAGGAGAGCAGCCTTAGCAGATCAAGGCTGCATGAGGAACAGGGCTAGGAAACTCCATAGCCAGGGCAGGGCTTTGAGGAGAAGGTGATCTGAGGCAAATCTCCCTGGAAATGGGTAGATTTCGGTCACAAACACAACCCTGCATTTAGGATCCACATTCTGTGGGTAACAGGCCAAGCTCCTAAACCCTGACTGTGCAAAGCATTCTTTTGCCCTTAGGGCTTGACCCGGCTGTCACCCCCTGTCTCCCACAGCTAGGATGCATCCTGACTGGCTGTCACAGCACACAACTGATTATGCCTCCGGCAATCACTCAGGGAGGCAGTCTGCTGTTGTTTCTTCTGTTCTTGAGCAGGATGAAGGTATGGCCGCTGCTAACATCACCACCTTGTGTACAAACATGTTTTTGCACACTCTCTCGTCGTTAGTGCCTGTGCCATCTCGCAAAACAAGGCAGGGTTCCAGTGACGGACAACAGGTAAGTAACTTTGTAATTTGGAGTCTGAAAAAAAGCACCCAAGGCTTGGTTTTTCCCTTCTTGACAATTAGTTATGCATGCAATACTCCTCTGCAGTCAAATGAACAAGATAGCCCAAAAGCCTTGGGACTGAGAATCTGTTAGACTGGGGGAGACGATGACTCAGGAGTTGAGAGAAAAAGATAGAGAGAGGGTTGGCAGGACAGCCCCACAGGTCGAGTCATTTTCATACCAAACCTTCTACATTTGACACCCAGGGCCCACATGGTGGAAGGAGAGCACTGACTACCACAGAGTCCTCTGACCTCCATATACACACCATGGCATGGGCACCCCACCACCTATAAATTAACAAATAAAAATGCAATCAACTTTTTAAAGATAAAAAAAAGGATGAATCTCCCGTGGCGTCAGGCAAGCCCCTGACTCACAACCATGCTCACCGAGCCCTTCTGACTTGCAAACGGGCTAATATTTGATGCAATTGTTTACTTAAATGTACAATTTTGATGTCTGTCCAGTGAGAGAAACTTCTTGAGGTTCTGAACACCAGACTTTCCCCAAGGCATCTGGCAAGTCAGAGCACCCAGGCAAGTGAAACTCCCAATCGTTCTTGGAGAGCATCTACATCGACCACAGCATCACTTTTCCAAAGAGAGAATCCTTATCCCTTCCTGCGTTTGGCTAAGATCAAGCGGAAGACATACCTGGTTGGCCAACAAGGGAGGAAGTGACTCTGGAGGAGAGACGGAGAATATCCTTGCAAGCCTCAGGGGATGCAAGTAAGGGTCCCGTGTTACTCTTCCTCTCAAAAACTTCCAATCATTTCTAGAAAAAAATTACAAATTAATTTTACATTAGAATTTCTCACAGGCTTTCTCCTTTGATAAGTGAACTCATATTACATTTTATTAGCGCATTGAGCTAGGGTGACCAGTCAGGGGGTAAAAACAAAAAAACAAAAAAACAAAAAAACAATGCTTCCCTTGGATCTGAGTTTGATCCCTAAAACCTGGACTTAAAAAGCTAGGCCTGATGGTATGTATGCACATGCCATCCTGGGCTAGGGGAGGCAGACGCGGGTTTATCCCTGGAACTTCCTGGCCCCCAGGCCTAGCCTAACGAGTGAGTTCCAAGCCAGTTAAAGACCTGCTTCAACAGAAAGTGCCAGCTCCAGAGGAAAGATGCCAGGGGTTGGTGTTGGGCTTCACACACAGACGCACATATATGCACATGTGCATGCAGACATATGCATAGGTATATAAATAAACAAATAAATATTTATTTGCTCACTTAACAGCAAAAATAATAATGGTTATAAGCTGTTGAAAATAGTGTCTTAGTTAGGGTTTCTATTGCTGTGATAAAACACAGTAACTAAAAGCAACTTGGGAAGGAAAGGGTTTATTTCATCTTATCTCTCAGAACCAGCTTCATCCCTGAGGGGAAGTCATGGCAGGAACTGAAAGCAGGAACCTGAAGGCAGGAGCTGATGCAGAGGCCATGGAGGGATGCTGTTTAGCGGCTTGCTCCTTGTGGCTTGCTCAACCTGCTTTCTTAGAGCACTCAAAACAACCTGCCCAGGGGTGGCCCCACTACAGTGGCCTAGAAACTCCCACATCAATCACTAATTAAGAAATCTTCTGGGCCATTTTCTTAATTGAGAGCCCCTCTTCCCAAATGATTCTAACTTGTATCAAACTGACATAGACCAGCAGACAAGTAGTATCTCGTAGGTCTAGAGGTTTCATATTAAAGATAAAATCTGTTTCTATGCTAAAATTCTTGCTTAGTGTTTTTCTTAAAGCAAATGATAGCAACTCAAATTGTAACTGAATATATCTCTCTGTGTGTGTGTGTGTGTGTGTGTGTGTGTGTGTGTGTGTGGTTTGCTTCTGTCTCTCCCTGAGAAACTTAGCCCAGTGAAGTTGTGACATTGGCTAGTGAAATTTTTGTCTAGTCTTGATTCCTCAGCATGATCTTCTATTACTAAATTGAAAAAAATCATGTCTATAACCATTCCATTCTGATACATCTGCATTTGTGTGACCTCAGAAACTAAAGAGGGTCAGGTCCATCTTGGCTGGGAGTCTACCCGGGACTACTAGATGCTATAGGATTTTAAAAAATCTTTCAAAAACAGTAGTGAACTTCATAGCATCTTTCTTTTTGAAATCAGTAAATGTACACGAATTAATTATTGCTGTTATTATTTCATCCTATTTCCTAGATGTAGAGATGAGCTTCATTTCAGAAATAGAATCCAAATGAACAAATTACAAGATGCTGTGTTCGTTCATGAATCAGTCACGTGACTAAAGTATTTACACACTGCTGTTATAAATCCGTAGTCTTTCCCAGTTCCAAAGCCATGATTTCCTAACTATGCAAATGCCATTGTACCTTCCTTCTAACTTCAGTGTACTTATTGTTAAGTGTAAAGGGCTGGATTTAGCCAGACTGAATTATACGTATCTGCATTCTCTTGATTTATGTGGATTTGGGAGTGTCTTTATCCTGACAATTTTTCTGATAAGTCAACTAGGAAAATTCCAAAGGCTTGATTTCACCCATTGTTATGGAAACTTCTTGTCAAACCCTGCAATTCTGGCCTCTGACTAGTGACATGTGGGCTATTGGGAGCAGATGCATTTCCTTGAGACAGTTTCTGCCACCTTTCCCTGTGCTGTGGGATGCCTCATGCTTCCAAGAAGGAACATGGTTTCCTTTAGGACTTGTGTGTGCGAGTGTGTGTATATGCGTACGTGTGTGTATATATATGTGTGTATGTGTGTCATGTCCTTGGAAGACAGAGAAAGGAACTGGATCCTTTGGCAGTTACAGGCAGTTGTATGCCATCTGATGTGTGTGCTGGGAGCTGAACTTGGATGGATACTCTGCAAGAATAGCAAATAGTCTTTATTGTTTGTTTTGAGACAGGCTCTCACTATGCTCACTCTGGCTATACTGGAATCCACCATTTAGACCAGGCTGACCTCCTCAATCTCACAGAGACTGCCTGTCTCTGCTTTCCAAGTTCTGGGATCAAAGGTGTGGGTCACCTTGCCTTGCTAAACGCAAGCACTCTTAACTCTGCAGCCATATCTCCAGCCCACAAGGTTTCTTTTGTGTCAACAGCAATGCAGGGCAAGGCACAGGAGATCACAGGGACCAGAGAGATGACAGAGGTGTTGGCCACTGAGCAAAAGAGCTCAAGCAGGCTGATCTCTGGTTCAAAGTCAGTCACCACTCTCGCTCTCCTCTGGTCAGCAGAGGCCTCCAGTGCACGGGAAGAAAGGCTGCTCACTAGGAGCCTGACCCAATGGAGGTACCATCAAGGGCTCCAAGCTGGACTGCCGGCCTGCTGCCGGGCTGTTAGTCCAACCCAGGAGGTCCCTGATCCTTACTCCTATAGTCTCAACTGGGGATTGCACTGTCATCCACCTACAAGGATGCACCCTTACACACGCATGTGAGGAACCTGGGCTGGAAGGGATCGCAAAGAATACCAAGGTCAGTTTCCTATCACTGTGGTTTGAGGAGGCTTCAGGCTTCTCCCCAGGAGCTAAGCAATTGTTTCAGGTGTTTGATGTTTAAAAAGGCAGAACACTTGCAGCCTTTACAGGGAGAAAAAGACCTTGCCAAGTCTGCAAGCTGCCTAGAGGACACTGCTCCCCTTTCTGTTTGTGACCACTCCCGTCAAGTGCTGTGGGCATGCTGAATAAAGCTATAGCGTCAATGTGAGTTCCGTTGCTAACTGAAATTCTGCCACAGACATGGAAGATAGTACTGAAATATCTTAATAAAAATAAGTTTTGAAGGCCTGGCAAGATGGTTCAGTGGTGAAGACCACGGGCTGTTCTTCCAGAGGATCTGGGGTATCCAGCATCCACGTGGCAGCTCATAACCTTCTGAAAGTCCAGTTCCAGGGAATCCAGTGTTTCTTCAGCCACTGTATGCACATGGTACACATACATACATAAAAGCAGAACACTCATACACATAAAATAATAAATAAAAATAATGTTTGAGATTACAAACTTGCACTAGAATAACATGTATTTTTATCTCCCACTCTTTCCTGAGGCAGTACCTCACGTAACCCAGGTTGGCCTCATATTTAATATGCTACAACAATGACCTTGAATTATGATTTTTCTGCCTCTACTCTCCACCTTGCAGGGATGACTTTGTCACCAGGCCCAGTTTTATGTAGTGCTGGGGACCAAACCCAGGCTTCATGCATGCTGCAAACCCCTCCACCAACTGAGCCATACCCCCAGCCCTGAAATATCCCATTTTAAACTGGATGTACATCGGAGGGTTAACAAATGCGGAATGGTGGGAATTGCTGGGCAATTTCTTACTCTTCCCTAGATATCCAGACCGTTCAACATTACCACAGCACAAACCCCACAGCCAGCGTTCTCCTTGGCAAACGCCTGAGCTCACTTCTCTGCCAGAGATGTTAGGGAGAGGCCGCTTAGATGAAGATGAAGCTGAGCACCCCAGGACCACTTACAAGAAAAGAAGAAACAGTGGTATTTCTTGTCAACTAACTTTATTTCTAAAAATCAAATTCATGAAGTCCTTTACACAGCAACTCTGGGACGTGAAAGAGGCCATCTTATTCTTCAGATGCATCAAGCCGGAGAAACTTTCTGCCTGTTTCCTGGTTAAATTTTCCTTTCTTATCCAGCCATGTCCTATCTTCCCGCAGCTTGAATTACCCTCTTTCCCTCAGACTGGTAAGGCAGTGAAAAGATGTTTGTTCTGCTAATTAACTTTATTACCCTGATAACTCCCTGCAGCCTGTGAGGAAAACAATTACCGGGACCCCCCCCCCTATTTTTTTTTTTGCCAGTAGGGGTAAGAAAAAAAGGGGGGAAAAAGGACAAAAAAGACTATTAATTAGAACGGAGGCCCAGGTCCCTGCCACGTTCCCAGGCCCTCGAGCAGGATAGCATTACATTGTCAGTAGTAATTTAGCTCTCATCTGTCTGCGCTAATTATTGTCACATTCATCAAATTCATCAACAAAAGTGCTCTCAGAAGGATTGCATATTTGCTGGTAATACAGCATAAACTGGTGTTACCCATCACCACATTTGTGATTGTGAGAGGGACACAACTTATTCATCCCTAATTAGAGCAAGCTGGGTAATTAATTATGCATTCCGCCTTATTACTTCTGAGTTCCCAGATATTGTTTGTCTAAAAAGGGGGAGAGAGAGCAGGAGAGAGGAGCTTGGAAAAAAAAAAACGCAAGGAAAAAAAAAAAAGGAGAAAAGGGGGAAAAAGGGTGATGTGTTTTGTCACATGTGCGGCGCCATAATTCCCACCTGACAAAATGGCTGAATCGGCGCAAAATTGCGAGTTGTCAGCGGCAGAATAAACCGCGGCAATAGCTGATTAGCGATCAGCACCTGTGACAGGTGCTGTACGGGACTGTAAACTTGGTTTGATTAACAGTCACTGGACGAATAAATATTAGTGACAGTCACCGGAGAGCAAGTTTGCTTGTTTGCTTCCTGTTAACACATCACATGCGTTAAAGTTATTGATATTTCTGTCTGAGACACTGTATTTTTTTTTTTTAATCTGCCAACACTGGCAGGGAGTTCTAATGGATTGTGTTTATTTCTGTTCTGTTATTTTATTTCAAAGTTAAAATTGTATTTTGACAGGATGACCTATAGAGGCTTAAATCCACCAGGTAAGGAAGAAAAACAAAAACAAAAACAAAAACAAAACAACAACAAAAACCCCCAAGAACAACAACAAAAACAACTCAGATTCACATTTGGTTTGATGCTCACCTGCTAGCAATCTCTCTCTCTCTCTCTGTGTATACATGTTTGTGTCTACATCCATTACACTTCTTTACACGTATTGACAATAATAGCTAAAGAAGGTTCAGGCAAAAAACAAAACAAAACAAAAAAAGCCACAAGCACTCACTTAGAAGGTGCGTTAAGCCTAGTTTTTAAATGTTTCTGTCTATTCTGAGAATATTGGTGGTGAGAGCCCAGAGTTGAAAGGACTGTTCTCTTTAGCTAGGTATACAAAGTGAAGCCTTTGCCAGCCTGAGTGCTTTCGGGGAGTTGTCCAGTGGGAGTGGTGGGGAATGGGAGGGGGTGGGGAGGGGAGATGGGGGGGCGGCGGTAGACAACAACAACTTAACCTGCAAGAAAGAGTGAGTGGAAGGAACATGTTTTGTCTTAAAATCTTGTGTGTGTGTGCAAGAGAGAGAGAGACAGACAGACACAGAAAGAGAGAGATGGAGAGAGAGAGACACAGAGAAAAATCAGGGTCTCATATAGCCCAGGCCAGACACACACATACACACACACACACACACACACACACACACACACAGCCAGAGAGAGAAATCAAAGTCTCTCATATAGCTCAGGCTGGCCTCAGACTCCCTGGACCTCTTGTTTCTCCTTCCTTCCAGCTGCTGGGTGCAGATGCACGCGGCCACTCTGCCCAGTTTCTGTGGTGTGGGATAGAACCCAGATCTCTGTGCAAGGTGATGAACTTAGATCTGCCCCTGGCCTCTTTGTTTAGATTATAATAATAATAGAAGACACTGCCTTCACTGTGGTAGCTTTGCATATTTGTAATATGTCTTGAGAGGTTAAGATTGGGATCCCGAAGACCAGATTTCAAACCTCAGTGTGAGCCGAGCTATGGTGTTAAATCTGCCGGAGTTTTTTGCTTTTTTTGTGGGTTAGTGGGGACACTGTCAACACACACCATATGGAAACGAGACAGTGGGTATCCGGCACCCCAAGTAACAACTTAATCACGTGCACACAACATTCAGGTAGCCTCCAGTTTCTGCTTCACACGGGGAGTTACTTTAACACCAACCAACTGCCCTTTTTCCTCCTCAGAATAAACCAGTGACCAAAATTAAAACAACATTATGTCCATTTATCCCAGAGTGAAAAATCAAGATAAGAGACTTCCCAATAGTGACACCCCAAGGAGCCAGTGGGAGTCACTGAGAGAGGCTTCTGGAGGCACAAAGCCGATCTTATGGGGCGGAAACTGGAGAGGCCCTCCTGCCCTTTCACCAGGCTCCTGAAGAGAAGTCCTGGGTGATAGTAGAGCCCCCTGAGAGAGGCATTTAGTGCCATTATGTGTTTGGATGGGACTGAGATAACTACCAAATATCAACAGCACCCCTTCCTGGCCTCTGCAGAGTGCCTGCCTCCAGGTTCCTGCCCTGTCTGAGTTCCTGTCCTGACTTCCTCCGTGATGTGGAAGTGTAAGCCAAACGAACCCTTTTCCTCCAACTTGCTTTTTGGTCATGGTGCTTCGTCACAGCAGCAATAGAAACCCCAAGATAATATGCCTGCTGGGTCACCTTCAGTTCATAATATCTAACTCACAGGCATGTACTGCGTGTTCACAGCTGATGGCCATCTGGTTGCTTCCTTCACTGCCTGTGCCTGCTGAGTTGTTATATCAAAAACAGCAAGTCCAACAAAACCAGGAATATTTACTATGTGGTCCTTCTTAGAAAATGTTCGTTTCTACTGAAGAATAGTGTTGTTCAAGGTTTGGGACCACCTGAAACAAGCAAACAAATCCCACAGAATCTCCTCGACCCATTTTCAGAATCAGTGTATTGTTACTCTGCATTTCCCACCAGCTGCCTCAGGACCACTGTGGTGGATTGGAGCCTTGGACCACAATTCTCCCCATTGGAGGCTCGGATCTGCCTGGTAAAGGAGAGGTCTTTAAGGATGGATGCGCTTCAACTAAGCACACGAGACTGAGCAAGAGCCTAGAGACCCAAGTGTGCGATTCCTGTCCACAGGGCGCTGGGAGGCTGCGTGTGCCCAGCTTATTTCTAATAGTGGGAAGGAGATGAGCTCATTGGATACTTAGACTGTTCAGAGACCTCAAGCTGATACCGATGTACTGG
Organism: Alexandromys fortis; assembly: GCF_014885135.2. NCBI lineage: Eukaryota > Metazoa > Chordata > Mammalia > Rodentia > Cricetidae > Alexandromys > Alexandromys fortis. Next base: position 1,506,591 of record NW_026067911.1, read on the forward strand.
CTTGCCCCACTAGCATTCAACTGCAATATTGTATAAACATTTATAGTGGTGTGTGTGTATGTGTGTGCACACGCGCGCATGCATGTGTGTGGTGTACTTGACCATAAAGACATATGGAGGCCAGGAACTGACAATAAGATGTCTTTGTCAATCATTCTCCTTTGTTTCTCTCTCTCTCTCTCTCTCTCTCTCCCTCCCTCCCTCCCTCCCTCCCTCCCTCCCTCCCTCCCTTCTTTCTGTCTGTCTGTCTGTCTGTCTGTCTGTCTGTCAAGCCAGGTCTCTTTCTGTCATTGAACTATACCATTTTAGCTAGGCTCAGTGATGTTTTTCACCCAGGACCTGATTTTCTCCACCCTCTCCTTGCGTTCCTCCCTGCCCCTATTGCTGAGGTTACAGAACACATGCTACAATGCCTGGCTTTGTCGTGGGCTGATACAGCCAGCACTTGTCCTGACTCCCAGCCCCTATGGTATATTTTTAAAAACAATTAAAGAGCCAAGTAGGAAGCCTCTGGACATAAATAGCGACGAATGTTTAAAGAGAAAATGCTAATTACCCAAGCTCATCATTATGAATTACAGTATATACTGCCTTATCACACTGTGCCCCACAAATAGGTATGGTTATTATGGGCCAATTAAGGTAAATAACAAAATAAATGCAAACAAATGTGAGATCAAATGATTCACTGAAAAGCTGCATCAAGGTTTGTTCTCATCAGTCTTGGTAAGCTGCAAACAGAAACGGCCAGCATGAAAGGGGGGGCGGGGTTACATTATGGACCCCTGGAAACAGTTGCAGGGGAGACCTGGACTGGTCCGGAGACCTTGTGGTTGTTAGAGGAAGGTCAGGGAAGGGCAGGTGCGCTCGCTGGCTTCATGTCGGCTAGTGGGGTAGGTTCAGTGGACTCCAGGGCCCAGGGACTGCTTTTAACTATATGAAGTAAAGCCTAGGCTCTGGCACATGTCTAGGATGTAAAAATTTGTTGTTTATTTTTAGGGGGGGGTTGGAATCATGAGCTTGGATTGTTTGGTTTGCATGTGAGATTCATATTCTCCTGCATGAGCTGTTTGCTGTCCCCAGGAATCAGCACTGGGAGCAAAAGTCCCTGCAGAGTCCGCGGAACCCTGGGTATCCAAGCATGAGACAGTGAGTCACTCTGTTTCCTAGGCAGTCGTGGAAAGGCGCTGCCCATGTGACCCTTCCATCACCTGTGCCCTGGCCTGCTATGCTTGACTCCCTTCAGATTTCCGCTCTGCCTCAGATATGCTCCTTCTTTTATCGATCAGGTTTTCGTTTGTTGAGACAGGAGCTTGCTGTGCTGCCTGGGCTGTAACCGCGTGCTCGGCCTGCTCCAGTCTTCTGAGTATCTGTGGTTATGGGTGTCTGCTGCTCCTTTTCACACCCCATCACACAGTGAACTTGGCCTTGGGGCAGCACCATCACTGTGATGCGATACCACGCCGTGGCTAACACGGCTTGAATGCATAAATCCTTCCAACTTGGTGATAACCCCAAAGCTAGGAGAAGCAGGTACTGAGAGAGGAGAGGGCTGGCCTAGTGACCTAGTCATGTGACTGTGTCACCGTTACCGAACTAGCTTCCTTGTCAATAAAATGCAGACAGGGAAGTTTGGAGTTATAGTTCCCAAATCCCCATGGGCCCTTCTGACTTTGAAACACTGACTGGATGGGAACGCTTTTATTGGTCAAAAATGAACACGGCTCACTTTCTAATGTCACATTTTAGGAGAGTGTAAAGGCTTTAGCCTCTTATTCTTAATGTTCGTGATGCTTGCTTATAACTCTTTTATTAATTTTCTTCACTAAAAAACAAAATCAGAGGCCTGGGAAGATGGCTCAGTTTGTAAAATGGGCCTGAGTTTGGATCCCCAGCACCCACATGAAAAGCCTGGGCATGAAGAAGAACAGGAAAGAGGCCTCCATGCCCACTGAACCCTTCTACAACCTCCATTGAGTTCCCAAAGGTCCAACCCACTGCCACCCCTTCCTGCCTGCCCACCGCTGCCCTGTGCCTTCCCCCACCTTGAGCAGATATCCCTGCTCAGATGCAGGCCATGCCAGTCAGAACAGACCACACCAGCCTGAAGAACACATAGGCAAATTCAGGCAAAGACTCCTTGCTGGACCAAAGGCCACACAAGCCACCAGAAGTCCAGCCCCCAATGCAGATGGAGACTCCCTACTGGTCACACAGACAGAAGAGGAAACAGAAACAGAGGAACTAAACACCCATCCAACAAAGACAAACCCAGAAACTGGCACCTAGACCTATAATCACTCCAAACCCAGATGCCTAGACACCAGTGTAAAAACACAGTCAACAAAGGCCAGCGAAATAGGATACCACCAGGGCACAGCTACCCTATTACAGCAACACAGCTGAAGCACAAGAAAATGACCTTAAAGCCAACTTTATTAAGATAATAGAGGTCCTTAAAAAGGAAATTAACAAATCCCTTAAAGAAAGCCCTTAAAGAAAATACAAACAAACTATTGAAAAAAATGAATAAAATTGTTCAAGACCTGAAAAAGGAAAGTAGAAGCAATAAAGAAAACACACCAAGGAAATTCTGGAAATGGAAAGTCTAGGTAATTGAGCAGAAACTACAGATGCATCACCAAAGGAAAGCAGGAAATAGAAGAGAGAACTTCAAGCGTTTATGATGCAACAGAAAAATAGAGATATTTGTCAAGGAAAATGCTAAATCTAAAAAATTCCAGACACAAAACATCCAGGGAATCTGTGACACTATGAAAAGACCAAACCTAAGATAATAAGAATGGAAGAAGAAAAAGAATGCCAGCTAAAATGCCCAGAAAACGTCTTTAACAAAATCATAGATGAAAATTTCCCTAGCATAAAGAAGGTACAAGAAGCTTACAGAACACCAATAGATTGGATCAGAAAAGAAAGCCCCCTTACCATATAAGAATCAAAACACTAAACACTAAACATACAACAGAGAAAAAATATTAAAAGCGGCAGAGGAAAAAGACCAAGTAACATATAAAGGCAGACCTATGAGAATTACACTTGACTCTCAGTCTAAAAGGCAGAAGGGCCTGGACACATGTGCTGAAGACTCTAAGAGACCACAGACTACTATACCCAGCAAAACTTTCAATTACCATAAATGGAGAAAACAAGGTATTCATAAAAAAGTCAAATTTAAACATCTATCCACAAATCCAGCCCTACAGAAGGTACTAGAAGGAAAACTCCAACCCAAGGAAGTTAACTATGCCCATGAAAACAAAGGAAATAACCTCACACCAGCAAAACCAAAAGAAGGGACACACACACACACACACACACACACACAACCACTACCAGTACTACTACCACCACCAACAACAAAGTAACAGGAATTAACAATCATTCGTCATTAATATCTACCAATATCAATGAACTAAACTCCCCAATAAAAAGTCATAGGCTAACAAAACAGACTTCAAAACAAAATTAATCAAAAGAGATGGGGAAGGACACTTTATACTCATCAAAGGAAAAATCCACCAAGAGGATACTTTAATTCTTAATATCTATGCTCCAAACACAAGGGCACTCATATTTGTAAGAGAAACATTACTAAAGTTTAATAGTGAGAGACTTCAATACCGTACTCTCACCAATGGACAGGCCATTGAGACAGAAACTAAACAGAGAAAGAATGGAGTTAACAGATGTTATGACTCAAATGGATCTAACAGACATCTACCGAGCATTTCACCCAAACACAGAGTATACCTTCTTACCATCTCATAGAACTTTCCCTAAAATTGACCATATACTAGGTCACAAAGGAACTCTCAACAGATACAATAAAATTGAAATAACCCATGTATCTTATAAGACCACCACAGATTAATGCTGGATTTCAACAACAATAGAAACAACAGGAAGCCTGCAAATTCACGGAAACTGAACAACTCTCTACTAAATGACTGCGGAGTCAAGGCAGAAATAAAGAAATTAAAAACTTCCTAGAATTCAAATTCAAAGAAAACGAATCCATAACATACCCAAACTTATGGGACACAATGAAAGATATCCTAAGAGGAAAGTTTCTAGCACTAAGTGCCTACTACATAAAGAAACTGGAGAGATCTCAACTAACAACTTAACAGCACACCTGAAAGCTCTAGAACAAAAAGAAGCAAACACACCAAGAAAAGTAGAGGGCACAAAATACTCAAACTGAGGCCTAAAACGAAAGAACAATACAAAGAATCAATGAAACAAAACATTGGTTCTTTGAGAAAATCAGTAAGACAGACAAACTCTTATCCAAACTAACTGAATGACAGAAAAGGAATATCTGAATTAATAAAATGGGGGACATAACTCAGACAACAAGGAAATCCAAATACAAAGAATTCCGCTCTGTATGCTGTGAATACCATTGGTGAATAAAAAAACTTCCTTGGCCTGTTGATAGGGCAGAACTTAGATAGTCAGGGAAAACTAAAATGAATGCTGGGAAAAGGAGGTAGAGTCAGAGAGAAGCCATGGAGCCTCCACCAGAGTCAGACACACTGAAACCTTGCTGGTAGGCCACGGACTTCATGGTAAAATATAAAATAATGGAGATGAGTTAATTCTCAATGTAAGACCTAGCTAGCAATATGCTTAAGTAATTGGCCAAGCAATGATTTAATTAATATAATTTCTGTGTGATTATTTCAGGAGTCTGAACAGCCAGGAAACGAACAAGCAGCCTTCCTTATGACACTTGTACTCCACAAAATTGGACAATCTAAAAGAAACGGACAACTTTTTTTGATAGATATCACGTACCAAAGTTAAACCAAGATCAGACAAACAAACAAACAAAAGTCCAGGACCAGATGATTTTAGTACAGAAATCTACCAGACATTCAAAGAAAGCAAATGCCAATACTCCTCAAATTATTTCACAAAATAGAAACAGAAGGAACATTGTCAAATTCATTTTATGAGCTCACAATCACTGTAATATCCAAACCACAAAAGATTCAACAAAGAAAGAAAATTACAGACCAATTTCCCTCTTGAACATTGATACAAAAATGTTAAAATATTTGCAAACCAAATCCAAGAATATATCAAAAAGATCATCCACCATGATCAAGTAAGTTTTATCCCAGAGATGCGATGATGGTTCTGTATATGAAAATCCATCAATGTAATCTACCATGTAAACAAACTGAAACTCATGAACATCTCATTAGATGTTGAAGAAGCCTTTGACAAAATCTAACACTCCTTCATGATAAAGGTCTTGGAAAGACAAGGGATACAAGGGACATACCTAAACATGATAAAGGCAATTTACAGCAAGCCTATAGCCAACATCGAATTAAATGGAGAGAAATTCAAAACAATTCTACTAAAGACAGAGACAAGACAGGGCTGTATATTTTCTCCACACCTATTTAATATAGTACTTCAAGCTCTAACTAGAGCGATAGAACAACTAAAAGATCAAAGGGATACAAATTGAAAAGGAAGAACTCAAATTATAACCACTTGTAGATGATATAATAATATACATAATCGATTCCCCAAATTCCACAAGGGAACTCCTACAGTTGATAAACACCTTTATCCAAGTGGCTGAATACAAGATTAACTCAAAACAGTAGCTTTCCTGTATATAAGCAACAAATGAAACCAGGGAAGCAGCACAGTTCACATTAGTCACAAATAATATAAAATATCTTGGGATTACTATAATCAAGAAAGTTAAAAACTAGTATGACGATAATGGCAAGTCTTTGAAGAAACTGAAGAAGGTATCAGATGATGGAAAGATCCCCCATGTTCTTGGATTGATAGAATTAACATAGTAAAGATGACCGTTTTACCAAAAGAAATCTACAGATTCAATGCAATTCCCATTAAAATTCCAATGCAATTCTTTATAGACTTTGAAAGAACAAACACTCAAATTCATACAGAAAGACAAAAAGCCAGTATAATTAAAACAATCCTGTACAATCAAAGAACTTATGAAGTTATCACCATCCCCAATTTCAAGTTCTACTATAGAGCAATAGTAATAAAAACAGCATGGTTCAATGGAATTGAACTGATGACCCAGACATAAGTCCACATAACTATGAATGCCTATTTTTTTATATAAAGAAGCCAGAAGAAATATACAGTGGCAAAAAAAAGCATCTTCAATAAATGGTGTTGGTCTAATTGAATGTTGGCATGTAGAAGAATGCAAATAGATCCATATCTCTCATCCTGCACAAAACTCAAGTCTAAGTGGATCAAAGACGCAATATACAACCAGGCATACTGAACCTGATAGAATATTAAGTGGAGAATTCCCTTGAATGCATTGGCACATGGGACAGCTTCCTGAACAGAACATCAATAGTACAGGCACTAAGATCACCAATTAATAAATAGGATCCCATGAAACTGAAATGTTTCTGTAAGACAAAGGACACTGTCAAATGGACAAAATGGTAGCCTACAGGATGGAAAAAGATTTTCCCCAACCCCACATCTGACAAAGGGTTAATATCCAAAATATTAAAAGAACTTAAGAAACTAAATATAAACAAATAAATTAATCCAATTAAAAAATGGAGTACAGATCTAAGCATATAATTCTCAACAGAGGAATCTCAAATGGCCGAGAAACACTTAAAGAAGGGCTTAACATCCTTAGCCATCAGGAAAATGGAAATCAAATAACTCTGATATTACATATTAAGCCTGTCAGGATGGCTAAGATCAAAAACACAAGTGACAGCTCATGCTGAAGAGGAGGTTGAATAAAGAGAACACTCCTAAATGCTGGTGAGAATGAAAACTTGTATGACCACTTAGGAAATCAATACAGCAGTTTCTCAGGAAATTGGGAATCACTCTACTTCAAGACCCAGTTATACCACTTTGGGCACAGCATATGCCCAAAGGATGCTCCATCCTACCACAAGGACACTTGCTCATCTATGTTCATAGCAACTTTGTAAATAGTAGCCAGAAACTGCAAACAACTTAGATGCACCTCAACTGAAGAATAGAGAAAATGTGGTACATTTATGCAGTGGAGTATGATACAGCTGTTAAAAATGACATCATGAAATTTCCAGTAAAATGGATGGAACTAGAAAAAAAATCATCCTAACTGAAGTAACTCAGGCTCATAAAGACAAACAATGTGTGTACTCACTAATAAGTGGATATTAGCTGTAAGCTAGAGGATAATCATGCTACAATCCACAGACTCAGAGAGGATAAGTACAAGGAAGACTCAAGGGGTGAGGGGAGACACATTGATCTCCTAGGGAGGGGACATAGAGTAGATTTTGAGGGTAGATTTTGAGGGTGGTTGGGGGATAGGAACAGGAGAGATGGGGTGTGGAGTAGAATGGAGGGAGAGAATATTGGGGAAAATGTCTGGAATTGGGGGGATTTGGGGGGCAAGGTAGAAACGTAGTTTAATGGAAATGCTCTGGAATCTACGAGGGTGAGCCTTGTGAAGATCAGAGTATGGCACAACTGTCATCAAAGAGGCTTCATCCAGCAACTAATAGGGGCATATGCAGAGACCCACAGCCAAACACTAGGCAGAGCTTAGGGAATACCATGCAAAAGAGGGAGGAAGCATTGTAGGAGCCAGTGGGGTCAAGGCCACCAGGAGCAAAGGGCCCACAGAATCAACTAACTTGGGCTCACAGGGGCTCGCAGAGATGGAACCAACCATCAAAGAGCCTATATGGGTCTAACCTCGGCTCTCTGCATATATGTTATGGTTGTGTAGCTTGGTGCTCTCATGGGACTCCTACCATTAGGAGTGGGGATGTCTCTGACTCTTGCCTGCTTTGGGGACACTTTTCCTCCTACTGGGTTGTCTCATCCATTCCTGATATGAGGTTATGTGTTATGCCGTGTTTGGCTGATATCGTTGGAAGACCTGCTGTTTTCTGATAATGGAGGAGAATGGATCTGTAGGAGAAGGGAGGTGGGGATGCTGGGAAGAGAGGAGGGAAGGGAAACTGTAGTCAGGATATAATAGATAAGAGAGAAAAATAAATTTAAAAAATAAT
>NW_026067911.1:1519277-1521692 GCF_014885135.2 Alexandromys fortis
TAACTGTGCACAAATATACCCCAAATGTGTTCTTCTGTACACTATGCCTCTAAACTTCCTGAAGTTTCTATAGACAAACTCTCTTTATAATATAAATAAATACTCTCTAATGTAGAAGACATTGAGCTTTATGAGAAACACATCTGTACTGAGGCCTTACTATAAAGTGTACACTCTATTGGGGTTTCCTTAATTACTGTGTCTTTGCTACTCTAGGATTCCATCAATAACACTAGTATTTTAATAATAGAAATATAAATGTAAGAAGTTGTGATGGAGGAAATCATAAAATTTTACATCATTGATATAACAGTGTCTACGAGGGGCTGCAGCTGCTGAGAGGTCCGCAAAGTCGAATGTCTCTACAAGTGAGCCCATTCCCTATGATCCTCAAGTAGAATGTTTTGAAACTCTGCTAGTAGAAGTGGAAAACTGACCAAAGATTCCATATATTAAAAAAAAAAACCTGCTGCACTCACTGGCCTGGAATTAGTGATTCAGAAGTCACTGTGTTGCTGAGAGTTGTGTCTGAGTTAGTAGTCAGCTGTTTGTTCTTCTGCACTGTCCAGCCACTGAATCCTTCCAGAGCTAATAGAAACAATCAGACCACCCTTCTCCAAGAGTGCTTTATAAAAATGTTTTGAGTCAGAAATTGTCCTCCAGCACAAGCTCTTAAATAATTGGCAAACAAAAGGACACAGTCCTCTGCTGAGAACAAAAAAATACCCCAAAGCTCTCTGCCTGCAGGCTGCTTTCCCTTGCCTCAAAAGAAACCTCAAGAGCACTCTTATGGATGTTACTCTCTTCCTATCTTTGCAAAGGGGCACACCTTATTCAGAAGAAAAGGGAGAGTGAACTAAGTCACAAGATTAGATGGATACTCATCCATCAGTCACTTACTTTCGGGATGCGGGGGCAGGTTACCATAAAACCTAATCTGTACAAGTGAAAAAAAAAACCAGAATAATGTCATTATTCTTAATCACACTCATATCTGAAATCACAATATTTATAAAGTTGTGGTAAAATCACCCAGAGAGTGATGTGGGAGTGTCATATATCAATCTGTTGATTTCATTGGTTAAGTAATAAACCAACTGCTTGGCCTCATAGCTTAGAACATGGGAGGAGTAAACAGAATAGGATGCTGGGCAGAAGAGGAAGTGAGGTCAGACTCTGCTCTGCTCCCGGACAGACCAGACAGCTCTGCGCTCTGGAGCAGAGACCCCATGATAGACGTAGGCTAGAATTTTCCCGGTAAGCGCACCTTGGGGTGCTTACACAGATGACAAGAAATGGGCTAAATTAATATGTGAGAATTAGCCTAGAAGAGGCTATATAGAAATGGGCCAAGCAGTCTTTAAATGAATACAGTTTGTGTATTGTTATTTCGGGCATAAGCTAGCAGGCGGCTGGGGTGCTGGGGACGCAGCCCCGCCGCTCTTATTTCAACAATCATATTTCTAGTGATTAAAGTAATACCTGATTATTCTACAATTAGGTTTGAATTAACTCATTAAGAAAAATTGAACATTGAAACTGGATTTTTTTTTTTTGAGTCAGACATGGCTGTGCACTATGATTGCTGGATCATGAACTCCAAAGGTTAGCCAATTCCAGCCTGGGCTACATGGTGAAATCCAATCTCAAGAAACCAACAGTTAAACATACAAAGAGACTGGAATTCACATAACTGGTTTATCTGGAAGGAGATGGTCTGTCTAGAACGCTGACCGTGCTAAGCCTGCCTGAGTTTTATTGGCATTAAGAAAAATCTTATTTTCTTCCTTTAATACATTTCTGCCTCTAGATGATGTTTTTGATCAGAAAACTAAAACGTTGCAGTGGGTGGGAATGTGGGGTGGGCATGCACAGGAACAATGCCAAAAGATGCGAAAATGCCATGAAAATGCTTGGCCCAGAAATAATAGCTCACCAAAATACACACACAGTTGTTGGACTCCTGAGCAGATCCATAGCTGCCTGTATAGGCAACAGTGTTGCTGGCCAACAAGCCCGGAGGCAGGCCAGCCCCATCCAGATGCCACTGCTAACCATGAGCCATTTGGCATCTTGTCCCCTGGCTGTCAACCTTCTCTCATCCCTCTGGCAGGAATTTCTACAGGGGTCACACAAATAAATTAAGACTCCAAAGAGTTCTGCATGAATATGGCGCAACATTGCAGAGCCCTGCACTGCCGGAGCTCCTCCTGCTTGAAGAGCCTGTTTCTCCTTCAGTCTCTGAGTTTCATGGGACTCTAATGTCTATGCCATCTCCACAGATAAATACAATCATGTAGGAAATTCAGAGTGCTGGAATTTGATTTCTGCAAGAAGCCAGTGCTCTTCAACTCGAATGTGCCTTTGATGTTCTCTCTCTCTCTCTCTCTCTCTCTCTCTCTCTCTCTCTCTCTC
>NW_026067911.1:1521736-1526058 GCF_014885135.2 Alexandromys fortis
CAGATGTGAATGCACACGTGTGTAGGTATGTGTAGAGGCTAGGGGACACCCTTGGGTGTCATTTTTCAGGAACCATCACCTTGTTTTCTAAGATAGGTTCTTCCACTAGAGCAGGGTGGAGAGCAGGGTGGCTCACAGCTTAGGCTAGAGGGGTTGGCCCTCAAGCTTCAGGGATCTCTGTCTCCACTTTCCAATGCTGGGATTTAAAAGTGCTGTACCTCACATTCAATATTTGTATGTAGGTTCCAGCTACTCTAAAGCCCACTGCGTGTGTGAAGCTCTTTGCAAGAGCAAAGTTCTGTGATTCCCCTGACAAAGGCAGATCCAAGGACAGTACAGGAAGATGCTTTGGTGAAAATCTCATACTTTATTTTGCACAGTAAGTAGTATTTTGAAGCCCAAATTAATGTCAGAGCAATACATTAAAGTGCTGTGTCATAGAAGAGAAAAGTAGCAGAAAGGAGGCAGGCTACCTTTGCTTTTCTCGACTCCTAGGGCTAATTCTGAATAGCTGTAGTATTGGGACTGGCAAGAGATTGCTGGCACACTCCATAACATTTCTCCAATTTGCCCACAGGACAAAGTCAGATGATCACCTTGCCAGACCCATTCCCAAAGTAGGTGATCTCGGACACACCAAGCCAGTTTTGCCCTGGGTGCCCTTGGGGAGGGCCCCAGGTGACAGATCATGACAAAGCAAAAGTTGCTCTTATATAGTTGAACATCATTGATTTGGAGATATCATCTCCAGATAGATGGGACAAATGGACTAACTGCTTATCAGCACCCTCAGGAAAGATGACTATTCTAACTTGCGGACGATCTACCGGGCAGCATCCTTTACACAGCTGCAGTGCCTACAGCTTTGCCATGAGTCACATGCTCATGCCCAGGCATAACTCATGTGGCTATACATGGGGGATGACGATTATTCAGTCAAGAGTGCGGCTAAGCACACTGCAGAAAATATGCTACTTTATCCCCCTTAAAATAAAAAATGATCTGCTTGGTCGTGAGAGCCACGCTTAACTAGTTCTTTCCCAAGTATACATTAATATTAAAAATCTTCCATTTTCTCATAAAATCATCACCAACTGCACTGAACTGCTGTCTCCACAGCACCCTCCACCCTTCCTGGCCCATGGTGCACTACAGCAGGAGAAGTAATGGCCGCAGAAACCCACGTGTGGACGATGCAGTAGTGATTATCTATCTATCTATCTATCTATCTATCTATCTATCTATCTATCTATCTATCTATCTATCTATCATCTCCTTGGGGGTTTCCTAACTCCCCAGTCTAAATGAAGCCTCTTTGTATGGTCATCTGGGATCTATCTAGCCCCTCACCATAAGAGATCAATTTAGAGTCACCTGTATAATTCTCTGTGTTCTCCTTTCAAGAACGAGCCTATGAAAGACAGAACCTTCTTCCTGTCTGAACTCAGGGGCTAAGCTAATGCGTTTCCTTTCTACTGACTGTGGTAAGAGGAGCAGCTTCAAGGGCCTGCAAGATGGCTTAGTGGGCAAAATTATGCCAATGTAGCTTCCATCCCCTGAGCCCACATAGAAGAAGGAGAAAAGCAATGCCCTCTGTAGCTGCTGTCTAACCTCCAGATACATGCCATGGGGTGGGCACCCCTCATACATAAACAGATGGAAACGTTTAAAACAGAAGGGTGCCTTCAATCTGAGCTTCTGTGTCCTTTGCCTTCACGTCTGTCTTTGAGCACCAGCATTCCCCACCCCCTCAACCTCCCCTTCCCCTCAACCGCAAACACACAGAAATGTAAGCAGATCCCAGCAGCAGCCACAGGGACGCCTGGCCCTTCCTCACTGAATGGCAATTCCAAAATGCCAAGACCGAATACTCTCATCCCAGGCGTGAGGCTTTATGGTAAATGTCATGTCACAGATCTCCCAGTGGCATTTGGTCATGCTTTTTATTCTTGTGTAGGATGATTACACCTGCATGTATGAGACACTAGCTAACATCCATTTTGAGGAATGTTAACAAATTGTGCTAGACTTCCTGGGTACCCTTTCTCATGGTCTGCTCACAGGATTGGTGAAGTCTGAGCAGTACAGCTATGGTGTAGGAGGTACTTCTGTATTTATGTTGCTTTCATTGGTTGAATCAAGATGCTGCCTTGGCCTTTTGATAGGGCAGAACTTAGATACGTGGAGTAGACCAAACAGGATGCTGGGAAGAAGAACAGACTGGCACTGGCAGACACCATGGTTTTCCTGCCCGAGATGGATGTAGATTAGACTCTTGCCGGTAAGCCACAATCACGTGATGATACACAGATGTAATAGAAATGGGTTAATCAAGATGTGAGAGTTAGCCAATAAGAGGTTAGAGCTAATGGGCCAGACAGTGTTTAAATGAATGCAGTTTCTGTGTAATTATTTTGGGTGTAAGCTAGCAGGGGGAGGGGGGTACACGGAGCAAGGGGTGCACTTGTCCTACTACACAGCTACCCCTTTATGGGTAAAAAACATAAGGAGCTGTTTAGTGAGGGCCACGGCTAAGTCAAGGTGGGAAGAAGCTGAACCTGGCTTTTGGAATCCAGAACCCAATTCTTGTGTGTGAATGCATGTTCAAGTGTGTGTGTGTGTGTGGGTAGTTGTGTGTGCATGTATGTGTGGTGTAGTATGTATATGTGTGTGCATGTGTGTGGTACAATATGTGTGTACATGCGTGTGTGAGTGCATATGTGTTTGTGTATGTGTGCATGTGCGCGTGGTGCATTATGCGTGTGCATGCATATGTATATGAGTGAATACGTGCTTGCATGTGTGTGTACATGTGTGTGCATGTGTGTATGTGAATGCACATGTGCTTTGATGTATATGTGGTGCAGTATGTGTGTGTGTGAGTGCATACATGCTTATGTTTATGTTTATGCGTGCATGTGTGTGGTGCAGTATGTGTGTACACATTCATACATAGGCATAGGTCTAAGGCTGACTTAGGGTATCTTTCATTATCATTCCCTTCTTATTTTTTTTAATTAGTGGCAAATACTTATTTGGTGTGTGTGCACACACACACGCCATGATACACACAGAGGTCAGAAGACCTTCTTCTCCTAGCATGTGTATCCTCAGGGATTGAACTCAAGTCATCCGGTGGCCTGGCAGTGAGCCCTACTACTACTGGGCAATCTTGTCTGCTCTCCACCTTATCCTGGAGTTCACCATTCTGACGAGATTGACTGGCCAGTAGACTTTCAGGATCTGCCTGTCTCTGCCCCCATCCCCAGTACTGCCCTGTAACACCCAGAGTTGCCATGAGTGCTGGGGATTGAACTCAAGGCCTCATGAGTGCACAGCAAGCTCTACCATACTCTCTGTCCCCAGACCCATAGCCTCAGCATCCCCTAACTGTGAGGTGAGAGGGACTGGGGAACCACTAACGCTGGAAATTCGGAGTGACACTAAGCTAACAATTTTCATCCCACTTTCCTCTAAAGCTCATAAAGGAAAGGTAATGAGACCGAGAAGACAAGAAATGATGGATCTGAGAGGCAAACCTAAGACTTCGGATTTCTATTTTAGTTTTCAAGATTCCACGCTGGAAAACTGATTTCCAAGTATGCCCTCCAGTCAGGCAATACTTGAGCTGCTGGTTTAACCCCTCCAGAACCTGGGCTTTAAAATCAAGCACTGGTTAGGCAAAAAACCTGGTCCTAAGGGAAGGGCTCTTCTATGTACAGGGTTCCAGACCAAAGCCTGGACTCAAGGGTTGTTCCTTTCATGCCTATGGATGGGCAAGAAGCAAATTAGCAAAAGAAAACTGAATTATATTTAGTAAATTATAGCAGACAGACATGGTCAACAGTGGGACACTGTGACAGTACTTTGCCAATAGACACTCATAGCAGTGGAGCAAAATTGAGAGCTCAGAAAGCCTCTTGAACATCTGTAGTCAACTGACTTTTGACATGCGGCAATGGTTAGTTTTAAACACCAGGTTGACACAATTTAGAATAGAATCCTCTGGGGTGTTGGGGGGGGGGAGGCTCACCTAAATAACTATCCTGATCAGGTTGGTCTGTGGGCATGTTCGTGAAGGATTATCTTGGTTGTTCAATAATACAGGAAACCAAGATCATTACTGGGCGGGGCATTCTTGAGTAGGTGGTCACGAACTGCACAAGAAAGTTAGGTAAGTGTAAGCTTGCCAGCCAGCCAGCTGCATGGCTCCTGCCGGACTTTAGCTGTGAAGTGAATTCCTTGGCCAGAGGAAGTGTAGCAGGCTTTTTTGGACTACCAGCCCCCAAATTATGACATTATGACACAGGACGTATTTTTTT
>NW_026067911.1:1526170-1565375 GCF_014885135.2 Alexandromys fortis
AGACAGGGTTTCTCTGTGGCTTTGGAGCCTATCCTGGCACTAGCTCTGTAGACCAGGCTGGTCTCAAACTCACAGAGATCCACCTGCCTCTGCCTCCCGAGTGCTGGGATTAAAGGTGTGCGCCACCATCGCCCAGCTCACAGGATGTATTATTAATTATGAAAGCTCGGCCTATAGCTTAGGCTTGTTTCTAACTAGCTCTTATAACTTAAATAAACCCATTTTGATTCATATATGTGATTAATATTATATATTAATATATATTTGAACATTTGGAACCCAGTTAGTGGAACAGCTTGTGAAAGATTAGAAGGTATAGCCCTGTTTGGAGAAAGTGGGTCCTTGCAGGACCGGATGGGTGGGGTGTGAGATTTCAAAGGCCCACACCATCCTCAGTTAGTCTCTCTCTGCCTTGTGCTGTGGATTAGATGTGAATTCTCAGCCACTGCTCCAACACCATGCCTGCTACAGCTGCCACGCTTCCTGCCATGACGGTCATGAACTCACCCTCTGGAATTCTCAGTCCTTATGTGTCTTTTCTAAGCTGTCTTGGCTATGGTGTTTTGTCCTGGCAGTAGAAAAGGAAGTAAGAGACTACCCAACTTTGGGTCCTTCTTTTTCCCCCTTCTCTAAATCCGCCAAGTCCAGTCTGAGTTGCTAAAAATCCTTGGGGTTTTGATCTTCTCCCAGAGAGTAAGCAGCCTGCCAGGGCTCACATCTTTAAAGAAAACTGATTCTAGGGCCAGGTAGTGGTAGCACATACCTTTAATTCCTAGCACTCGGGAGACAGAGAGAGGCATGCAGATTCTGTGAGTTCGAGGCCAGCCTGGTCTACAAGTGCTAGTTCCAGGACAGGCTCCAAAACTACAGAGAAACCCTGTCTTGAAAACAAAACAAACAAACAAACAAAAAAGCCAAAAATACTAATTCTAACTGGGTAGTAGTAGTGCTTGCCTTTAATCCCAGCACTCAAAACTCTGTGAGTTCGAGGCCAGCCTGGTCTACAGAGCTAGTTCCAGGATAGTCAAGGCTACACAGAGAAACCCTGTCTCGAAAAACCAAACCAAATCAAACCAAAACAGATTCTTTTCTAGCACAATCAATCGCCAATAGCTCCTAAGCTAGGGGTGTGGCCTCAACGGGGGGGGGGGGACCTCACCTAAAGGTAGGACCTCAGCTAGGGGTGGGATCTCAGCTGGGGGTGAGAGGGACCTCAGGTAAGGGTGGGACCTCAGCAAGGGGTGGGGCCTCAGTTAGGGGTGGAGCCTCAACTATGGATGGGACATCAAGTAGAGAGGGTGCGGCCTCAAGCAGGGATGGGACTTCTAGCCTACTTCCCAATCTCCTGGGTTTTATGTCTGACTGGAGTTTGCACAGGGCTCATGCACACTGTCCCACTGCTGTGAACTTAAATGTGCAGCTCCCCTGCTTGATCTGAAGTCACTGTTTGGACCACAGTTTTGGGGAAAGGTGAAACAACTGAGAAGCATTTGAGGTCTTATAAATCAAAAGTCAGGAGAATTTGGATAAAGGCACTAATTGAAAGACTGAAACGTTGTTATAGCTCATGGAGACACTAACACACTAGTATTAGCCCCTGCTTTACCTCTTTTCCCGGGTCTAAACATAGCCACACCCTCTACACTCTAAGCAGTCTGGGTGTCCACCCAAGCGTGAGTAGGCCATCTGTGATTGACAGTGAGAGCAGTCATTAGTTTCAGCTAGGATTGGACATAAATGCAGTGTGGAGAGCAAGGAGAGGAACCATGCTACATGTGACAGGGAAACTGTCACAAAAGGCAAAGCACTAATACAAAAACAAAACAAACAAAAATAATACCCCACCTATAATGAGCAAGCTCTGCTCAGTCCTTTGGTCAGCATTGACCAGAACTCTGAGAATTTTGGACAAATATTTCCCACGAAAAGTCATAATCATCAGAACTTTCATGAGTTGCATGCTATTTGTTTTTCTGAGCAGTAAGTAAACCTGAAACGTGACATGGCCACGTGCTTTCTTTTTCCCTAAGAGAGTTGACCGCAGGGAATTTGATCAAATATTCTCTGGAGCGGACTGTCATGTAGGAAATCCAGTTATGGGGGATCTGGGTGCTGGAAGGAAGCATCTTTGGTGCCAGCAATCATGGATCCAGGCAGTGCCTCTGCATAGGAAGCTGGGTCTGCAGGAGGCAGCTGGTGGCTCGGCCAGGGCCCAAGAGCAGCAGCAGGTCGCTGCCAGGGAGCCAGGGGTGATTAGCATGGCTTATGTGGATATGCTGTCAATCTCTCGGGATCGGCCTGAAGTCCTTCTTAAGGGATGAATCGGATTTAAAGAAATGAGCAATAGATAATCAATACTTCCTGCTTAGGGTTGAAGGCAAATATATTATACCTGTAAGTGAGGGCAAAGAGGCTGCGTGGGCTAAAGGAACTTGGTCCAGGAAGAACTGGGCATGCTGACATTTGTGAAAACAGCATCCATGACTGAGGACTCATCAAACCTCAGGGCTCTAGCTGCTTCTGGGAGAAGATTTAAGACGTATTCCTTAGTAGGAGCTTCTCATTATCTGAGGAGTACCTCCAGCAAAGAAACTGAAGCCAACTTCCCTTAACAGTCTATTAAATTGACATGGTAAGAGCTGGGCGCTTATGAGGGGGAAAAAACAAATGTTCAAAACAGTGTGGTTTTAACCTATGACATGAAAGAAGGAAAAAATACCTCTGTTTTAGTTACAAGACTAAGGTTTAATCCAATGAATTTATCACTGGTGGTCTCAGGGTAAAGAACTCCCATCAAAACACAGATGCTGTCTTCTGAGGACCATGTCGAGCAAACAGAGGCTTGTCCTGTCTGTGAAGGACGGTGTTCACCTGAGGGGTTGCCTGCCAGCTTTCGCTGCCAAGAGCTGCTTTTGATTTCCCACACATGCTAGGAAGCCCCTAGTTCTTTAAATATACAAACTCAGCGCTGGTCACTTTGGGCTCTGTACTGGCAGTACTAACGGAAGAAGGACAATCTTTTTCTGGTTTGGCAACCTCCCTTCTGCTGTATTTTCTTCTCTTACATCTATTCTCAACCTGCTCTGAATTAATCTTGGTCACACCCTCAAGAATCTATGCAAGGCTACTTGACTCAGTCCTGGGAGCTTCAGAAAGAGAAGCAGAAGCAACAGTCCAGAGGCTTCGTTCTAGCTGTGCCGCCAGAAATGAAGCGGGCAGAGACGCCAGGAGGAGAGCACTGAGCAGAGGAAGTCACAGTAGCCACTAGCAACACATACTCTGTGCCCCTATCTCGGTGGAGACCTCCAATTGCCGCGCACCGCGCCCCCATGTCTGCGCTCTATGCGCTAGACCCTAGTTGGAGAGCTTCAGGCAAGGGGCTGGAGGTTGAGAATACAGACAGACACACACAGACAGAGAGACAGCGACACGGGTCATCTTTTAATTCCCCAAGAAAGCCCCTTTATTGTGTTCAGGGGAAGATTATATAGAGATAGCCACGTCCCAGCCAAACCCACCAGAAACCACTCTCCTGCCATCAGGAACTCCTGAAGATCTCGTGCTCAGAGCAGCTGTAGACACTCAAATCAGGGGATTACAAGAAATTCAGGATCTGGGGTCTTACTGGGTCTCACTGCTCCCAACACTGAGAGATAAATTCTATCTATCTATCATCTATCTATCTATCTATCTATCTATCTATCTATCTATCTATCTATCTATCTATCTATCTATCTATCTATAGCTGCCGCCTCACGTGGTAGGTAGCCACTGGCTATTTAAGCTTAAATTAGTTAAAATTGAATAAAAAGTTCAGTTCCTTAGTGGCTAGGGGAAAATAGATCATTCCCATGCTTACAGAATAGCCTGTTATCGATACTTAGTACCAGAAGGGACTGCAGAGAAAGGGACATCAGGAGGAGGGGAGAAAAATCTGGACAAGTAGAATTATCCAGAGCCGAGTACCTAGACAAAAGTCCAGAAATAAAAATAGATCCACATGCTTCCTCTTCAAAACCAAATTGGGAATCCATGCGTACATAAGGATGAGTGGCCTGACTGCCTCCCAGGCAAGTTTGACTTTGTTGCCATGCTGAGTTGATACTATAATCAGTAATAACGACAGGAAACTTAACAGGTAAGTCCAATTGCATCATCTGACGGAAGTGGTGGAAAGCCAAGCCCTAAGCCACAGCCTACAGTGGGTTCTGCTGTCTCTTCTTACGGGGACTTGTTAGCAGATGGAGCACAAGTTAAGCATATAGTTAAGACCAGAAGAGCGTGTTCGTGATGAAATCATTGATGTTCTTGCCTTTGGAAATTGTGGCAGCCATTACAAAGCCTTAAGGGAAGTCAGAAATTTGAAGAACTTACTGCACTACACACGCACTACACACACACACACACACACACACACACATACATGAGCACACACATACATACCCCTCACATTTTGCGTTTGGTTGAAGACAGCTTGGGGAGTTGGAATCTCCCCACCTAGTGGCTGGTAAAAACTCATTCTCTCAGATTTGGCTGTTCCATATTGCCACAACTCCCTGGTCAAAGGCACCACTATGCATATAAACACACAAACAGATATTTCTATGCAACATTTACCAATAAAATGGCAGAGGAAAGAAAAGGGGAAATGAACAAACAAACAAAAACCCTCTGCGCACCAGGAAACAGAGAGATATAGATGTTCTACTTCTCAGTTTATTAAATTTTATTGGGAATATTTCTCAGAAGACAAAGGGTTTGGCTGCTCAGGGCTTCTTGACGTGGCTTTTGTTTGGGACCATACTCGAAGTGAACTCTTGTATCTTCACAGGAGAGGGGTTTTCCTTCTGAATACAACTGGATGAAGGCAGAAACAATTGATTTTGCTTGTCTTATTTCCAGAGGGCTGGGCCCCATGGCTATGGTTTGACCACCTGCTGTTTCTCTGCTTCATGCAATGTCAGGAGCCTGGCTCTTTTTCTCTGTTGTTGGGACAATTACTTACTTCAGCTCTTAAAATACTACTGCTAGCAAATATCTTTAACCGGATTGCAAGAATACACGCAGGCCATTTCCTCCTATTTTCATAATTTTGGTTCCTTACACTCTTAGGCAAGGTTAGACTGTCTTTCCTTGACTACGATAGGCGTTTAGAATATCTCTGACTCATGAA
Source organism: Alexandromys fortis (assembly GCF_014885135.2). Classification (NCBI taxonomy): domain Eukaryota; kingdom Metazoa; phylum Chordata; class Mammalia; order Rodentia; family Cricetidae; genus Alexandromys; species Alexandromys fortis. The sequence continues at coordinate 1,531,344 of NW_026067911.1, forward strand.
TATAAATCATTGTACAAAAATAAATTTTATAAAACCAGAGCTGGTAAGAAAACATCACCCAGAGATCAGCAACTCTGAAAGAATCTCGTGTTCCATTCTCCCGAATGTCAGATTAAAGTAACATGTGCCAGTCAATATTGCTACACTGTGACCCTTGGTGCTTCCCAAGCAAAACTATTAAGTCCAACATTCTCTCCTGTAAGCACTTATCTGTAAGGATGGCTAACATGTCCTCTGAAGCAGATATTGAAACTGATTGGACAATAGGTAGATACAGACAGGGGCCTGGGGGCCGACCTCTCGAAATAGGGGCAGAAAACTCTTAATCTGCAACACAATGGCGTCTCTGGAAACCCTATCATTTGCACTTGCCGTGTGTCTGCTGCCTGACTGTGAATGGATTTGAAAAGGAATGGTTAGTGCTGAAAATTGGATCAGAGCTAACATTCTCTCATTTTTATCAGCAGCTGGCAAAGGTCATCTGACATAATAGCTGATGAATTCAAGCCCAGTGGATCTCATTTGCAATTTTCAATTTACGGAGGCCTCCAAGCCCCACGGTGATAAAAGCTTCCCCTATCGTGGCCTGTCACAAACATCAAGAAACGGCACAAACCCCCAAGAAAGGGAAAAGAGGGAGCGGAGCATCGTCCCAGTTCCAGATAAGAACAGTGAGCAGGGGCTCCGGGAGGGAAGGTGGCGTGGTGTGTGTGTGTGGCTGCCTCCACCGTGAAGAACAATCAAATGGCTGCCAGTGAATAACATCATGTTTCTCCGCAACTTTTGTGTGGAAATTGCCTTTTAATCTGCTACTTGACATGCCCCCAAACAAAAATGAGAGTGTCCATATGCAAATAAAAGGGAAAAGAGAGAGTAAAGAATTCTTGCTTACTTGGTCATTGGGAAACACGCTTTCTGGATTTTACCAGAATTCTGCTTTGGAAGATGTGTGCTCTCAGCCCTGGTTTGTGGCGGTGGCGGCCAGCATTAAGAAATCATTTGTTTTCTTGTGGAGAAAGGGGAGATGCCTTGCTTGATCTCCCAAGTCAACACAACAACCGTGCCTAAGTGGGTCGAGATACAGAGCAATCACCCAAGAGGAAGAGAGCCATTTTTTCTCCCTCCTTGTCAAGCTTCTGACAGTGACTTTAGGCAGGACCAGAGACTGAATTCTGTCCTCAGCAGTTACACAAATTGAAGAGACCATATGCATAGGCTGGGGGCGGGGGGGGGGGGGGGGTTAAAAACTCGATGAGACCATAGCCATTTTATCCTCCAGTCCTCACACCTCAGTCAGCAAAGGAGAAAAGGAAGAGACAACTGTTGGAAGGGAATTGCCTGGAGAACTGAATGTCTGGATACCATTTCTGTCAAATAGGTTCCGGAAGGCTTCTGAAATTGGCCGATGAGGCAAGTGGGCCAGGAGGTGGGCGTCTACTGAGCCGCCTAATGACACAGTGTGTGGTGGCACCTGACAAGGAAACCTGCGAATGACTTCAGCAGGACGAGGCTGTCAACCTCGTTTGTGTGTTAGTAACTGTGAGAAAAGCAGGGTTTGGAAAGGAAAACAGAATGATTCTTGGCGAACCCAAAGTAGCTGGCAGATACTGCTGATTCTAAACACAGGGTGATTTAGCATAATTGGATCCTTAGCTCTTTGAAATTCAACTATTTAAAATAAACACCTTTAACTCTTCAAAGTCTCAAAATAGAAAATGATGTTCTTCAGTAGATGGGCAGAGCAGAAGCTACAGAGAATATGGACCATTGTCATGTTAGAAATTTTGCTCATGTACGAGGTTGCTAGGATGCCATTTATTTTTAAGAGTGATTCACTTCCTCTCTACCTCTTCCTGTTTAAGTTCCTATAGAACGAAAAGAATGTTCGCCATGATTTTCACTTTGTGTAGATTCTCTACAGAACCGTAGGGGCAGTAAAAGATTATTTAATGGATTCTTAATTTAATCAATCTTCTAAAAAAAATGCATACCCTTGGTGAGGGTTTTCATTATCTGCTCCATGGCAGGGATACAAGGCAAGTGATACCAAGTGACCTGAGTTAGCTAGCGGAGAGGTTAATCTCTTTGATGCTCCCTTCATTAGAAGGCAGATCTGAATCTTTAGAGCAGAGTCCTAAATTGTTCTCGCAGAGTGATTGGTTCAGGAATTTGGTGCGTTCTGCTCCCTGGCTAATCACATCAAGTCATGTCGCTGCTGCCATAGCCTTTGGTTCCAACACAGCATTTCTCACCTCGTTGACCTTGAACTCACTCCGTGCCATTATAAGGTCATACAAGTTCTAAAACTTAATTGGTCTTTCATTTTTAATTTTTAATTTTTTTTTTTTGGACAGGGACTCATGGAGCCCAGGCAGGCCATAAACTTCTGATCCACCTCTGGTCTGTCTCCACCTCCTGAGTGCTAGGATTTCAGGTGTGCACCAGCATCTTGGATATCTGATTCAGGATCTTTGAATATGTGGCAAGAGCTCCACCAACTGAGCCACACCCTAAGCCCTTCTCGGCTATTTCACTAGGAAGTTCAACTAGCCTGCACTGGCTTCCAGGGACTCAGTACCAGGCACATGAAAAACAAAAACAACCCTTCACTGAATGAGTGGTGAATATTTTGGGGGATCACGAACAGGAGATTCCAAAGAGCACGACAGGAAACCAATCTTTCCCAAACACTTAAGTGCAGTGTGAGGAATAACAGCATCAATGAATACCCAGCACTAGCAAGCCTTTCTCAGAATTCTACAAATTAAGACTGCACTGGAGTTCCTGTTTTTGGATACTCTGCAATACCACCAGCCGGTGACCGCAGGACATATTTGACAAAGTCGGAGAGTCATTACCGCTGAAGAATCACATATACCGAAGGAACAAGTGGTGCTCACAAAACTCAGGCTCACATTTTAAATGACAAAGGCACGCGGAAGGAGTGTGAGCTACACCGCCCCGGGTGCCACCTCCAAAGGGCTGCCACAAACACTCAGTGCCACAAACACAGGCCCTGGCAGGTTTAACATGCTCTGAACTGGAAAATGACTATTTTAGTGGCTAATTAAAGGGTGTTCAAAGTGATTGAGCTTGTGTGTAGAACCAGGAGAGTTGCTGGCAATGGACCCTTGGGCCCATCACGTCTCCTCTGTACTGCTTTCTACTTTATTTCTGCTGGTGCTGGGGATCGAACCCAGGGCTGCACACATGGTCTCCAAGCGTTCTTTCATGGAGCTACTACTCTAGTGCCTTTCAGATTTTCACTCTGAGATGGTTCTTCACTGAGTTGCCCAAGGAGGCCTGGAACAAGCTCTGTGACTGGGCAGGCCATGAACTTTCCATCTTCCTGTGTCAACAGGTGCATCTGCAAAGGATTGTGCAGCTGGAGAAAATCAAGGCTCACACTGTGAAATCACACAGGTCAATAAATTTTAAGGTACTACTTAAAAATGGTGCACCAGGATCACTAGTGTCCCCACTGGTCTCTCCATGCATCCTGCATGTGCACGTACACACACACACACACACACACACACACTCACACACACACCACACACACACACACACACACACACACAAATGCAGATTATTTTTTCTTTTGGTAGGGAGAGGAGGCTGTCCTGAGTGAATCTGTTTTATGGATGTGGACACAGTCTTGTGGAGAACTCCATGACCTTGAACCCATGGGAAACTGACAAAGTTTAGGCCAGGCTCAGAAAGGCAAGACTTTTTTTCCTCTGGTACAAGACAAGTGTTTTTGAACAACTGATGAATGTGTAAAAGACCAGCAACCACAGCTTCCTCCTCCACCCAAATGTTTGCAGTCAGACATTGCTTGTCTACAGATACCTCATACCAGAACTAGCTCACACCTCCCTCATGCTGTACATAATAAACACAACAAAGGCTCCGGGTCATGGTTGTTATGGTTTAAGTAAAAACAGCGCTGTTCCCCAGTGGCCCCTGGGCCACAAGGGGCAGTGGATCCCAGGTAGGCAGCCAACATGGCTGGTGAAACCTCGGCAGGGCAGCCAGTCCCATGAAGAGCCCCAGTCCCTGTGGGTGAGACAGACGGATCCCCAAGTGGTTGCAGAGGGCCAGCAGGTCCTAGGCAGGGAGCCAAATGGTGGGTGAGAGACTGAGATGGCTAGGCATGCCATGCAGAGTGAGGTTGGATATTTATTTAGTGGGTTATGGAGGGGAAAGGGAAAGGGGAGCAGAGAGAGGAGGGAGGAGACAGGGCAAGGCAACAGCTACCTCTTTGGGAGAGAGAGGGAAAGGGAGGAAGCTCAGGCCAGAAGCAGAAGGAAGATCTGCCTGCCTCTGTGGTAGATGGGGGAGGGCATGGGTGGGGCTTGTCTCTTAAAGGACAGGACAAACCATTACAATGGTGGTAGTAGGTTCTTCAGCTCCATCAAAGCACATACTCTTCAACTTGCTCTCCCAGCTTTTCTGTCTCTGTGTCTGTCCTTTCTTCTTTCCCTCACTGCATCTAGTCCAGGTTCCAGAACCCAAGCTACATGGACTGTGGTAGTTCTTCCTTTTCTGGGCATGGCAGCATACACTCCGATACCATTTCCCGCTACACTTGTTATCTACACAATGGATTCTTTTAGGAATCAATGGAATAATTCATCTCATTAGCTCACCCTCCATTTGCTTTTCATTAATTCTATTACTATTTTTTCTTTTCTAAGGTAATCAATGTTCTGAATTTAGCATGTGAACATGTATAACAGGTTGTACAGCGATGAATGTTTGAAGAGTCTTACCGCCTTCTTGTGGACATTTAGTCCTCTATTCTAGCCCACTCCCCTTCCTTTTTCTTTGTGTCACCTTCTAGGCTCCCTCCTCTGCCCCCGGGGTGGGGCTTGGAGTCTAAGGTAGGTGAAACACAATATCCTTCTTGCCCTCCGTACAATCTCTACATTCTCATTCCTAGTCCTGTAGCAATCTGCTTACAGATACCTCTCCTCCTATCTCAACTTCATCACCAGAGACTCCAACTCTTGGCACAGACCCAGGTTCTCCCCAACCCTTTCATTCTTGTCTCTCCAGATATATTTTCTGCCTTACTTGAAACTACTTGCCAGAGCCCCTCCCCCCACTACACCTCCACCTCTCTGGGGACCCTTCCTCTTGATGTGGGGAGCAATCCCTTTAGCTTTGTCCAACAGGCCCTCAACCTTTTCTGATAACCTGTGTCCATTCCTATCTGCCACTCACTGGCTGGCAGAAACACTCTCAACCAAGGATCCCACAGCCTTCCTGTGGATGTTCTCAGTCTTCTTCTAACTACCACACTTTCCTCAGATCCAGAGAGGGCAACAAAAACCAAAGAATGGAACACCCACCCAACAAAGAAAGGTGCAGACATCAACATCTAGAGTCACCTTAGGCACCAGAACTTAATAACAGTCAGACAATATGTCTCCACCAGCACCCAGCAACCCTACTGCAGTACACCCAGAGAAATGCAATATAGCTGAAGCACAAAACAGGACTTCAAAACAGCAATTATGAATATGTTCAAGGGCCTTTAAGAGGAAATGTATCACCCCTTAATGAATTCTGAAAAACTACAAACAGTGGAATGAAAGAATGAAAATAACTTGTTACATCAAAATATAACTAAACAAAGAGATAGAATCACTGGAGAAAACTCAAACAGAGATAAAACTGGAGTAAAAATTTAGGAAGTCCAGCAAAGACTTCGGATCTAAACTTCACCAAATGAGTATCAAGACATGAAAGAGAGAATCTCAGGCACTGAAGACAAGGTAGAAGTAATGGATATCTCAGGCAAAGAAGAATAAAAATTAAAAACAAATTCAAGATACAAAATATCTAGAAAATCTGGGATACTATGAAAAGACCAAATATATGAATAATAGGAATAGATGAAAAAGAAGAAACCCAGGACAAAAGCACAGAAAACATTTTTAACAAAATAATAGAAGAATTTCTCTAACCTAGAGAAGGAGATGCCTATCAGGATACAGGAAGTATACAGAACACCAAATAGACTGGACCAGAAAAAATTTCCTACAATACATAATAATCAAAACACTATATATACAGAACAAAGAAAGAGTATTAAAAACTACAAGGGAAAAAGACCGAGTAACATATAAAGGCAGGTCCGTTAGAATGATACTTGACTTCTCCATGAAGATTCTGAAAGTGAAAGGCCCTGGCCAGATCTTCCACATATCCTAAGAGACCACAGATGCTAACCCAGTCTGCTATACCCAGCAAAACTATCACCATAGACATAGAAAGAAAACATTTCATGATAAAACCAAATTTAAGGAGTATCCACATATCCAGTTCTAACAGAAGATACTAGAAAAAAAACTTAAGTTTGAAGAGTCTAACCATATTCAAAAAAATACAATGAGTAACCTCAGAACAGTAAGTCAAAAGAGTCATAACCACAAAATAATAGGAATTAGTAAACCACTGCTTATTGATACCTTTCAATATTAATGATCTCAATTTTCTGATAAAAAAGCACAGACTAACAGATTGAATTAGAAAACAGGACCCATTTTTCTACTGCATCCAAGAATTACACCTTACCATAAAGGATAAATCAGCATAAATGGGTGGACAAAGACATTCCAAGAAAATGGCCCTAGGAAACACACAGGTGTAGCCACTTTAATGACTGTCAAAACATACTTCAGCCAACAACTATCAGAAGAGCTAGAGAAGGACACTACATCCTCATTGTGGTGATTTGAATAAGAATGGTCCCCATAGGCTTATAAATTTGAGTCCTCATGGAGTGGTACTATTTGAGAAGGATTAGGAGGTGTGGCCTTGGTGGAGAAAGTGTTTCACTGCAGGTGGGTTTTAAGGTTTCAAAAGCCCANCTCTCTCTCTCTCTCTCTCTCTCTCTCTCTCTCTCTCTCTCTCTCTCTCTCTCTCTCTCTCTCTCTCTGCCTGTGGGTCAGGATGAGGTGCTCACTCACCCACTTCTCCAGCCCCATGCCTGCTTGCATGCTGCCATGGTCCCCACCATTACGATAATGGACTAAGCCTCTGAAATTGTGAGCATACTGAATTAAACACTTTCTCTTAGAAGAGCTGCCTTGGTCATGGTGTCTCTTCACCATGTGACTAAGTCAGTGCTTTATCACAGTAGCAGAAAACTAAGACACTCATCAAAGCACAGTCCACCACCTAGCAACAAAACGATTCCTGATAGCACTCTGGTGTACCCATAGACAAGTGTCTCACTCAGCCATCAGAAGAGAAACTTCTTGCTGCAGGTGGGAACTAAGACAGAGACTCACATCAGGCAGTGTGTGGAGAATGGGAGATTTTGAGACACTCCATGCTAAATGGGATGTCTTCATCAAACACCTCCACTCAGGACTTTGGGAGATTTGTAGAAGAGGAGGTGGGGAGACTGCAAGAGGCAGATGACACCGAGGAACCAGTGTCTTCCAAACACAACATGATCTCAGAGACTGGCAGCATGCACAGGCCTGAACAGTTTCAAGTCAAAAGGGTCTCAGTGCTGAGAAGAGGAAGTGGACATGAATTCCTATCCTTAACCAAGATACTATCCCAGTTGACAACTGCTTACAAAGAAAAAACTACTTTTTTCCTAATGAGTCTCACTGGGCCTATCATCCATCCTAAAGGGTAGACACCATGCCCAGCAGAAGAGGGACAACACAAAACGAACTCAATGGGACATCTGATCGCTTCTCATCAGTCTTTTGTTTGTATAGTGCAGTTTCTGATCATGAGAGTTTATGGTTTGTGTGTGGGTTTCTTGTATTTTTTTTTCTTTTTGTAAAAATAATTCTGGTTTGTTTTCTTTGTTTGCCTGTTTGTTTTCTAAAGAGAGAGAGAAAGGGTATGGCGTTGGATGGGTGAGGAGATAAGAAGGATCTAGGTAGAGTTGGGGAAGTGGAAACTGTAATCAGAATATGTTGAATAAAAACGTTTATTTCCAATAATATATATTTATATGTGTCATTACAGATTGTACAGTACTGTATGACTCTGTCCTGGTTAGTTTTCATTGTCAACTAGACACAACCTAGAGTTAGTTACCCAGGAAGGATCCTAGATGAAAGGGACCTAGATTTCCTCGATCAGAATGTCCATGGCCATGCTGGTGAACAGTGTGTAAGAAGGCCACACCCACTATAGTTGGTGCCATCCCTAGGCAGGGAGGATCTAGGCTGTACAAGAAAGTTAGTAGAGCACGAGTTAGAGAGTAAACCAGAGAGTAAGGCAGCAAGTAGCAGCCCTCCATGGGCTCTGCTTCAGGCTCCTGCCTTGAGTTCCTGCACCGATTTCTCTCAATAACGGACTTTGACAAAGGAATCCTTCCTCCCCTGGTTGCCTTTCACAGTGTTTATTATGCAGCATAAAGAAAACTAGGACAGATATTTTCATTTGAAACTGTAGTTTAGATGCATTTACATTACATGTATACGTTAAATTCACCTTAATTGAGTATTTTACTTATTTAAATGGATCATATTTTACTTACTTATAAATTGCTGAAGAATTTCTTCTAATTCCCTAGTAATAAATATGAACAATCTGGCAATGGCCATTTTAATTATCTTTTAAGCTAGCATACAAAACAATGGGTATAATTATAAATTTTCATACATACATATACACATACACACATACATACATACATACATACTATTTTGGCTTGCAATGTTCACTACCCTTCCCCCCAAGTCCCCTCTGCTCTCTTCTTACCCTATTTCTTCTAGCCTGCTTCTTCTACCAAATAGTCCTTCTGCTTTCTTGTCATTCATGTGTGTGTGGTTATATATGTATGTGTATGCAATAATATGTTTTGTTTAAATCTAGGGCCCACATAGGAGAGAAAACACAGAATTCTCCTTTTGTCTCCCATTCCTGCCTTCTCTCACAGTCCATTTTGTAGTTGTGTCATACATAAACACATACACTTATATTTTAAGTCTAGCGTTTATATCTGAGAGGAAAAAATGATGCGCATCTGTCTGTATCTGGTTTATTTCATGTAACAAGATGATCTCTGGTTCTACCCATTTTTCCTGTGTCTGGTGTAGGATTCTTCCTTGTGGTTGAATCAGATTCCAGTGTTGCCAGTTCTTCTGTTGATGGTCATCTAGGCTGGTCCTGTATCTTGGCAACCGTGGAAACTGCTGCAGCAGATGAAGACACACAGGCATAAGAGGTAGTAAAAAGCATTTGTGAGCACCACTTTTTGGCTCCAGGGTTCTTGCCTCAATTTTAGCCTGCTCAGGGAGGTATCTACAGACCCAGCACAGCTCAACTTCAGTGACTTGAAGTATTCGGTGTCTTGCTGCCTAATCTTGAAATATTGAAAGATTTGTTGCTAAAATTTGGAATGAGACTTGAATGTCCTCTATCAATATTATCTAAATCTGTGTTAGGATACAAAGATAGTGTGATAAGACAGGAAAATGCACACTGTTCAGAAAGGAATAAATAAAACTATCATATGTGTATGGCATAATTGAATATGCATAAAATATTAAAAATTATGGAAAAACTTTTAGAATTAATAAGTAAAACTCCAAAGAATGTTGGCTATAAACGCAATATATAAAGTCAAATGTATGTTCACACACTAGCAAAAGCAACTATAGAATGAACTTAAAACATTATATTGTATATAATAAAGTAAAAATCTTCAAGTATACAGGCTCTTTACAAAGAGAATTATTATGCATAATTAAAAGTTTAAAAAATTTTGAGCCAGGCGGTGGTGGAGCACGCCTTTAATCCAAGCACTCGGGAGGCAGAGGCAGGCGGATTTCTGTGAGTTCGAGGCCAGCCTGGTCTACAAGAGCTAGTTCCAGGACAGGAACCAAAAGCTACGGAGAAACCCTGTCTCGAAAATCCAAAAAAAAAAATGAATGGTTTATTTTTGTGTTTGTGTGTGTGTGATATGGCGCCCATCTAGTGCCTGCAGAGTACAGAAGAGGATATTAGATCTCCTGAAGCTGGGGTGCAGGCAGTTCAAAGCTACCCTACACAGCTGCAGGGAACTAAACGGCTCCTTGTCTGTATTCTTAACCACGCAGTCATTTCTCCAGGCCCAATTGGGAGATTTCTTTAAAGTTATGAAAAAATATAGTATGGTTAAAAAAACTTAGCTCATGGGTTAAATACTTGATATCCTAGGTTTAAAAACTTAGTATTAAGATGTTGTTTGTTCTCAAAATGGTCCATACACCAACTCAATCCCAATTCACATCTCAGAAATAGAGTGGCGCAGGTTTTAGGATTGGAGGATGGTTTGGTTTCATCAAAATAAAGTCCAACAGATCACCTGAAATGAGTCAGTTGGACTAAGAGCTTAGCCAAGATAGTGGGCACTGAGATCTGGACTTCAACACGGAGGGGAATCCCTGAACAACATGGAGGGAAATTCCGGAAGAATTAAGCTAACTGAACTCGAGAAGCAAGTGTGACGGTGTTTCCTGTGCCCCTTGGTGTACGTGTGTTCATACTTAAACTTCTTCAGACCTCTCAGGCTCCCGAGAGCAGACTCATCTTCTCAGAGGTTCAGACAGCATTAAAAAAGTCACCAAAACCTGGTATTTCTTTTCTTTTCTTTTCTTTCTTTCTTTCTTTCTTTCTTTCTTTCTTTCTTTCTTTCTTTCTTTCTTTCTTTCTTTCTTTCTTTTTTAAAGAGGGTCTTTTTTTTGTCATCTTGGCTATCCTGGAGCTCACTATGTAGGCCAGGCTGGCCTGGAACTCACAGAAATCCTCCTGTCTCTGCTTCCCATGTGCTAGGATCAAAGGCATGCACTACCATGTCTGGGTAAATTTTGATAGCCTGAATTTTTTTTTTTTTTTGTCACATCCACTTCCAGGAAAAGATGTTAAAATTTAACGTATGCATATGTTCTTAAGATTTTAGAGATGATAATGCAAATGTAAACGGGAAAATCTCTTCAAAGATGTGACTAGGAAAGGCAGCAAAGAATAAGTACGTGTTGTTTATGGTGAAGACAGGTACTCCCTGGGGGCAGATGTGACTAGGAAAGGCAGCAAAGAATAAGTACGTGTTGTTTATGGTGAAGGCAGGTACTCCCTGGGGGCAGATGTGACTAGGAAAGGCAGCAAAGAATAAGTACGTGTTGTTTATGGTGAAGGCAGGTACTCCCTGGGGGCAAAGCCATGTCTTGAGTAAGCCAGGCAAGCCCTCTCCCACTAAATGCCAAATGCACGTTATTGAATATCCTTCCCTGTGCCTAAGACGCTTCCACCCTAGCAAACTCTTGGTTTTCTTTCTAACATTCCACTGTGGCTTTGTTTTCCTGAACAATTCTCCATCCTAATCATTTCATCGTGGATTACACTCGCAGACACAACCTAAACTCTGTGTTTGTGACACTTTCTGCCATCCAATTGCTGTTAATACTGTTAATGTCCCGATGGTTATTTTGACTGTTTGTGCTTCTACTTCCTTACCTGTAAAAGAGAGACACTAAAAACAGTATCCATTTTATAGGACTGTGGCAAAGATTAAACAAGCTGTTAAGTGTAGATGCTGGGATGGGGCCTGGCACACAACTGTACAACATCAGTGAATGCCACGGTTGTTATTAAAGACTATTTATTACATGCCTACTAGATGCCAAGGTCCATGCTAAGCTTCGTCAATAGACAGAAGTGAAGCACAGTGTCCCGTCTTGTCGTTGGGGAGACAGGCTGCAAGCAAATAACTAAACAAGAGAATTTCATGCTTCACATGTCTATAAAAGACACGAACATTGGAAGTTAGAGCATTGAGGAGTGTGGGTGTTGGCCACTTTGAGTAGGATGGTCAAGAGATACTGAGCAGCCAATGAGTTTCGTTACTTACAAAAACATGGGTGATACCGCAGGAACATGGGCAAATTACTTTTACCTGCCCCATTAAAGAAAATGCCTCTCTCTCCCAGCAATCCCTAAGTGCCTATAGATCTTTATGGATGGAATGGGCGAGGCCATGTGAACCCCTCTCCACTTCTGACGGAATGTTGACAGGCCCCTATCTCACGCAGGTAATCGCAATTGCCGAGAATTCAGGAGTCTAATCACAGCAATAGAAACACTAAGACAATGGTATATGTGTATGTGGTATATACGTGTGTGTGTGTGTATGATGCATATATGTAATGTATGCACATATGTATGGGTGTAGTATATGGTATATGTGTTGTGTTAGTTAGGGTTTCATTGCTGTGATGAAACACAATGACCATAAAACAAGTTGAGGAGGAAAGGGTTCATTTGGCTTACACTTCCACATTGTAGCCTATCATTGAAGAAAGTCAGGACCGGAACTCAAGCAAGGCAGGAACCTGAAAGCAGGAGATGATGCAGAGGCCATGGGGTGGAACGCTGCTTACTGGCTTGCTCTTCATGGCTTGCTCAGGCTGCTTTGGTATAGAACCTGGGACCACCAGCCCAGGGATAGGACCACCAACCATGGGCTGGGCCCTCTCCCATCAATCACTAAGTAAGAAAAATGTCCTTTAGACTTGTGTATAGCCTGATCTTATGTAGGTGTTTTTCAATTAATGTTCCCTCCTCTCATATCACTTTAGCTTGTGTCAAGTTGACAAAAGAAAACAAAACTATCAACATGTGTGTATGTGGGGTAGTGGTGTGTATGTATGTGTGTGTACACACGTGCATGTGTGTGTATGTTATTTTGCATTGTATGTACGTATGGTGTGTGTGTTTGTGGTATGTGTTTGGTGCATGCATGTGTATGTGAGTGTGGTATGCATGCATGTGTTAATGTGTATGCCGGAAGTCGATAACAGGTCATTATTCCATCATCCTCTGCCTATTTTTTGAGACAGGGTCTCCATGCTCAGTGCAACTGTTAGGCTAGGCTGACTGTGAGCTCTGGGGATCTGTCTCCACCTCCTCGATGCTGGGTTACAGATGGCCACTGCTACCCTGGGGATTCGAACCCAGTTCTAAGTTTACAAAGCAAGCCCTTTCCACACTGAGCCATCTTCCCAGGCCAGGCCCCAGCCCTACCACTACACTCATCTTCCTCACACTGAGCCTTTATCCTTCAGTCTTTTAGAATATTTGTAATTGAAATGGAATCATGCCTTTGGGATTTTGCTCCAATTCTATCCAGTTTATGTCATAAGTGTTCTTAGTTGCTATTGTTATTTCTATCATCATCATCATCATCATCATCATCATCATCATCATTATTATTANATTATTATTATTATTATTATTATTATTATTATTATAGTAGGGCATCTCTCTGTAGTCCCTGCTGGTCTCTGACTCCCCATCCCCCTGTCTCTACCCCTGAAAGACTTCTAGTGCGGGGAGGATAGAGGTAGTTGCTGGCCAGCCACTGCAGCCATCAGTGAGGGTCAGGTTACTGGAGGGATCCTGTGTGAAAGGTTAAGGAGGAGAGCCATAGAGGCAAGAGCCCAATGCCATCCAACCCTCCACAAGCTTGCACTCACCCGGGCACATGTGTGCACCTATCTGCAAACAACAGAGGCAGATCTCCGTGGGAGGGACATTATTGCTCACAGACTACACGGCTCCGCTTCAACCTCTAACTCAGACATCACTGTCAGGTCAGAGTGTGAAAACTGTCTTTTCCAGACACAAACCATGGAATGATGACGTTGACAGCTGCCAAGGGAAGTAACCCCCCAGGAGAAAGCAGGCGGTTCCTGCCGCAACTCTGGAGTTGCCCCCTTGCTTCAGCTTAGAGGCTGTCCCGTGACGAGCATGACAACAGGGGCTTAGGGGATCTGGAATGGACTTTGGGTTTTCCCAGAAGAGGAGTCCCCATTTTGCTTCATGTAGAAGTGTGTTCACTGAGTTAGGCTGTAGCTTAAGAACCCCAAACTAAGACTACATAGCCTACCTTTGAGTTTGCGGGGATATCCAGTGATCTGCAAGCCCCAATTTGCCATTCCCAGTTCAGGGATCTCTACGGATATGTTTGCCCCTCAGTTCAGGAACTGGTCTTTGGGTCCAGCCAGTATTCGTGTATTACAGGGAAAGGAAGGCCAGGTGATGCTTGTGGGACCTGGATGCTAAAGCAGAACACGCACTGTCTCCTTTCCTACAGCCTTCTGGTAACAGAGCTTTCTTTCACAGAAGAGAATCTCTTCATGTATCAGGCAGGCTGAAAGACACCCATTTCACCTCCCACCTGAACATGATGGAGGGGGTGGGGATCAAGCCCCTAGGCCTAGGTAATCAAAGTGGAGGCACATCACCCAGACCACAGGGACTGGTACGGGCCAGCAGGTGACCCAAATGTCTTTGATATGCAAGACAGGGCTTATTAGTATACCCATTTAGGAAGCCACTTTAAGAGCTAACACTTGGAGGACTGAGGGGTTTTTCTAGAACCTGTGGCAGGCAAGCCCATGAGGACACCACACATCGTGACCTTGATTCTGGCAAGGCCAGGCACATCTTTGTCTTCTAAATGGACGATGACGCAGACTTTGAAACTTACTCTCCGCCACTCTGCTCAGCTCTGTAACAGAGCTGGGCCATCGGAAGCCTCGCCTCAGCACCAGCCTCTGTGGTGGTTGATGCATCCCGGTAATTCGGATCTGAAGTAAACGCTCTAATTTTAGGCAGTGGTGCCTCAGCCATCAAACCAGCTTTTATGTAGACTTCTTGTCAGCGCGCTGGGTGGAAACAACCAATTGTGGAGGAGGAAGGAACTGGCAGGCTTTGCTAGCCGAAGGAGGCCTCCGAAAACAAATATTCATCTAGGATGCATGAGTGTATTTTCAAGCAAAAATTATGGCGCATTTTCCATGAGTCAATAATGACACTTTCTGCTTGCATACTCCTCTCTAGTCCCTGTCATAGTTGAAATGTTATACAGAAAAATCACCTCGAATTTCCTCAACACTCCAATCAAGCACAGTGGTACCTTTCTGCGACAGAGGGGCCACACATGCAAACTCAGCATATTTAGACCCTTTTGATCACTTAAATGAGAATGATTACTTATTTAAGGTGGCCGAGTTGATGGCATGAGTATTTATTTGATCGACTGATCATCAGCTTTGGGTCACACCTCAAATAAGCTTAAAGCAGCAGGAAAGATGCCTGGCTGGCCCATAGGGACCAGAGCTAACTCTCACTTGCTCCCCACAGTTGGAGGCCTGGCTGGATCCCAGATACAGGAAACTGAAACTCGGCCATGTGAAGATACATGACGTGACAACCACCACACGCAGGGGACAGAATGTCAACATTTGCTTTGCTTCAGGACTTCAGGGCCACCCCCCCCCCCCAGCTGAGCTGGTTTTATTAGTGTTTTGCCTGTACGGTGCATCCGACTGCGCACATTTGAAATTAAAACATTCAAGACACGCACTATTTTTGTGACGCCAACTGTCTGGCTATGTGTATGTTTTAAAACTAATAAAAACAGAATTAAGCACAACCTGGAAATTATCTTGTCTTCCGATATCAGAAGTAGGGGTTGGATTCTGGGCTACACTTTAAAATCAGCGGAGAAACTTGGGGGGGAAAAACCCAACAACAAAACAGCCTGGATCCAGCTAGAGAAATCCCACCTTCGGTGGATTAGGGTGGAGCTCTTACCTTCTAAGCTTCCCACATGAAACTAA
The DNA here is from genome assembly GCF_014885135.2 of Alexandromys fortis. NCBI lineage: Eukaryota > Metazoa > Chordata > Mammalia > Rodentia > Cricetidae > Alexandromys > Alexandromys fortis. The sequence continues at coordinate 1,546,994 of NW_026067911.1, forward strand.
GGACTCAAGTCTTCCAACCTTACAGCATGCAGCTAAAGCTTGAGGATGCCGGCCGTCAACATCCCTGATTCTCACCGCCGCCAAAAGCTCCGTGCAGAACACATGCAGACTCTCACACACAACTGAGTATATAATGCTTGCTTTCCAGAGCTGAAACTTACTGGTTGGTAATTTCACCATATTCTATGCCTCTTGGGATCCCCTAGACCAGTGGGGTTCTCAACCTTCCTAATGCTGCAATCTTTTAACACATTCCCTCAAATTGTGGAGCCTGCAGCCATGAAATTATTTTCATCGTCACTTCATAACTGTAATCTTGCTACTGTTATAAGTCGTAATGCAAATATCTGTGTTTTCTGAGAGTCTTAGGCAAACCCCATGAAAGGGTCATGTAACCTACAAAGGGGTCACGACCCACAGGTTGAGAACCACTGCTCTAGTGTTTTAGTAATAAAGATGTTGCTCAGAATACACCCACCAAGCCAGAGATGCAAAGTTCAGAACCCTGAAGGGGTTCAGGGAGGTGCCTGGGCTAGGTGCCACAGTCTCAATAGGGCTGGTGGTTACTGTGGCCAAGCAGATTAACCCAACCTGATGGGGCATCAACTACTTAGTTCTGACAGTTGTTGCTACTAACACAGGGTGGTGCCCCCGGATGTCCCCACAAAGAAGGACAATAAAGAAATCTAGAGTCTAACTTGAAATTTCCTTACTTTAAAAATAGCCACACATAGCACCTCTACAGCCACCCATGTTCTGGGGGTGACTTCCTAAAGATCTTGCTTCTGATTAGTTTTTACATTTTACCATTTTTAGTTTACTTAACCCTAACCCTAAGCCCCACACACCAGAGCATACATGTGGAGCTCACAACATGGGAGAGTCTGTGCTCCCCTTCCACCATGTAGGCCCCGGGGATTGAGTTCAGGTCAGTAGGTGGGGGTACCAAGCACCTTTACCTATTGAGCCGTCTTAGTACCCCTCATGCTAGTTTCAATTAGACAATATTCTCTTGGCTTCCATGCTAAGTTAGTCGAGGATTTCTCGTCCCCGTGTGACATCAGTGAGTCTAGCCTAGCACAGGCACGCAAAGGCAGTCCCTCACTCACTCCGATCTTGTGCAGTTAAAATCAGCACACACGTGCACTTACCGGCTACTGACAGCATGATCTTATCTTCCTCTGTTGGTGTTTTTCCTCTCACACAGAAACCTGCTGTATGATGAATTCTCCTTTTTCCTTACCCGGTTATTTATTATGATTATTACATCATAGCTTTTTTTCCATTTATGCCCATAAAAATTATCTCTGGCTATTTGAATTATGTCATAACATGTCAGTTCTCCTAAAGAATACTGTTTTCTTCATCTTCTGAATACCATAATATCACTTGACTTTGTTACTGCCAATGCATATGCCTAGGAATGAGTCGAAGCCAACTTTTTATTTTTCTGTAGAAACTCAAACAATAATAAAACCTTAAAAGTAAAACTTAGGAGCAAAAATAACATTTTGTGTGTGTGTGTGTGTTTGTAGAGGGAAAACCAGTCTGAGCAGTGAAATATAGGCAAAGAAATGACATTTGTGGCGTTTGTGTCCATTTCTGACCATTTGCCATGATTTTATCTTACCCTCAACTCACAGCACAGAGTGTGAAGGAGAGACATTGGGGAAATTGATTTAATGGCTAATCATAATCACCGAATTCTGATAGTCACGCTCAGTGGCAAAAGGCAATCGGAAGGTGGCACTGAGTAGCAATGACCCTACTGTGAGCAAAATGCTTATTTGGCAACAGAAAATCCTGAGGGTCTTTCTGAGCTGGCTGCTTCCCAACAGGGTTACTCAAAAACATGAATTCTATTGAGTTTCCGTTTCTGGGGCTGCTGTGTTCTGTCTCACTTGTCTTCTACCGTGTCCTCCGGAGGCTGTGGCGTGGCTGATTAGTGACCAGTCAAACCGACCTGCCTTGGTCGGTTTGGGAAGGTGTTTCCACCTTTTGGGAAGGTTGAACAGTCATTTCAAATGCTCTCTTATTTGAAAATTTGGCTCCAAATCTACAGCCCATTTACAAATCTCTTGTTTTAAAATCTCCCTATATTTTTATGTGTTGAGCTAGAGGACAGGTCACGGAGTCAGAAGAGGACATCAGATCCCAGCGTTACATGGGTTTGTGAGCTGCTACGTAGGTGATAGGAACCAAACCCAAGTTCTCCATGACAGCATCCACTGTTCTTCACCTTGAGCCATGTCTCCAGCCCTCCAACCTCACAAAAGACCTTTGCACTCATTGGTCTGGACTTTCCAAGGTTAACTTCCTGTTCCTTTCATTGCCAGTGTCAGCACAATAAGGTGTCACATAGCTGCCCTGGTCAGACATCCCAGTAGGTGTGTGCTTGGGAAGAATACACACACAACGGCGCACACGCGAGCACAAACTCAGGGGCTACACTTGACCTGTTTGCTCACAGCCATATCCTCAGTGCTATAGAAGCGTTTGGTCCATGAATGTCCCAAGAGATTAGCTGAATAAGTGAACGGAAGCACACGCACACAGTGCCTCATTCTAAGCCCTTTAGGAAAAAAGTCACCAGTTCCCGCTTTTTAAAAGAACCAGTGCATCCAACACAAGACTGAAAGTGAAGAGGACAATGGGAAGATTTGTTTTGATTTCTGCCATTAAACTATTTAAGACGTTGTTCAAAATGGTACCTTGCCTGGGAGTATTACTCTGAGAATAGAAAAGGTGATACCGCCTGAGCAGAGCTGGAAATACTGGTTCTTGAAGACGTCACTGGGTAGCCTGAGAAGGGAGGGCAGTTTTACGTGTGATGACTGTCCTATAGCTGGCAAGCAACTGGAAAGTCAATGTTATGCCAGTTCTTGGTGCAACTGTGCACTAGATGAGATCAAGGACTGGCAAGGGTCCAATGCCAAGAGTCCGACGCCACCCGACTTCTATAGGTGATCCAGTGTGTGAAGGAGGAGGATGGAGCTTGTACAAATGGAATTTCCTAAGTGCCAACACACTTGTAAATGCAATTCTAACACTGCCATTCTTCCTACGTGCTCTTGGGAGCCTGGATTCATTTTCTTTTAACACATAACTACTTAGAGGCAGCGTTTGGTCATTTGGTGACAACAGAAACAGATGGGAAGCCATTGTCGCATGAGTAATACGAATGGCATTCTTTGGAGTGACCAGAGCTTCCTGTTGCTGTCAAGTGTACAGCGGAGAGGACAAGCAGCCTCTTTCCAGTTCTTCCCTTGTTTGGTGCCAACTGGGCCCTGGTCTTATTGGTCTCCAATAATCAGCCCGATTACAGCAAGCCCTGGGAGACATGACAGAGAGTCCTCATCTTGCATTGATTGCTCCTATTGAAGCTATGCCACATCTCTCCTAGCTAGATGTTGCTTAGTATCCCTTTGATATGATAATGACATGCTTCTTAGCAGATGAATATGCAAATGAAAAGCAGTAATTTGGTGGCATGCACCTGCTGACACTGCATGGCCATGCTTATGCGCTCGGCTCCAGCGCTGCAGCCCCACAAAAGCAGTGCAGAGGTAAAATTAAATTCTAATGCCGTGTGGATTGAACAGATGCTTCCTTTTTTCTTTGTACACCGACTTTTACAGATTTTGCCATTGGAATCTCGGCTCTTCTTCTTGCAATTAATGGACATTGATAGGTCCCGCACAGAGGCGTACTCAGGGCTGTTGAAGGGGGCTGATTCTAGTGCAGTGGCTTACATGTGTGCGCCCTGGAAGACGAACATTTCTCCTTCACGGCACAGAAGCTGACGAGTTCGCTTCTGGGACACAAAGACTGCATTCACACACGGGATGCATCCCAGGGCCGCCAAGCTGAAAACACGTTTCTATAGCAGAGAGACGCATTGACGCGAAGGGATGCCTCACACTGTCTGGGAGGATTTCCATGATGACTTGAAGAGGGTGGCAGGATGCCACATCAATGAAGAAATGCCTCTGCATCATATAGCTGGTAGCAATGCGTGGTAAAGCATAGCTGATGCTCACTTAAGTGGGACTGGTAACTAACCTAGGAACCCCAAAGCCTTTGCCACATGTCATGTGGCTCCCATCTTGCCTCACCCCTAAGCTCTGGTGGCAGTGTATATGTACCATGAACATGTCAGTAGCCAAAATGGTGAGGACTGAACTGTTCAGCAAGACATGTCTTAACAGTGTGTTCTACCATTTATCTAATGATTACACTTTCTTATAAGAAGTGGATAGATTCTTACTGAACTATCCCTCTATTACTAACTAGCCAGGTCTCTCCTCCATCTGTGGCTACAAACACAGGTACTGCAATGAACACCTTATGTAGCATGCGCCTTCCTTTGCATGGCTTCTCTAGAGATTACTAGATCAAATGGTAAGAACATCTCTAAGAAGAAAAAGAAAGATAATATAGGTAAGATACAGCGCTTGCCTAAGAGGGATGCATGCTTCCCTTGCATAGCCATGTTGTAAGTCTGCATTGTGCTGATGTGAACATAGCTCATGGGTCAGCGAGATGGCTCAGAAGTACAGGCTCTTGCCACTAAGCCTGGTGGCATCATTGAATCCCTAGGATTCCCCAAAAGTTGGTCTCTGATCCCCACATGTGACTCATGTATATAGGTGAGCATGCACATACAAATAAATAATAGTTCTCAAACTTTCAGAACACACTTCACAGTCAGAACATACTTCACAGTTGGAACACACTTCACAGATGGAACACACTTCACAGATGGAACACACTTCACAGATGGAACACACTTCACAGATGGAACACACTTCACAGTCAGAACATACTGCACTGTAAAAACATACTTCACAGACAGAACACACTTCATAGTCAGAACATACTTCCCAGAACATACTCCATAGCCAGAACATACTCCACAGCCGGAACATACTTCACAGTCAGAACACACTTCACAGTCAAAACACACTTCACAGTCAAAACGTACATACTTCACAGTTAGAGCATTTTCACAGTCAGAACATACTTTATATTCAGAGCATACTTCACAGGAGTCCCTCAGTAATCACTCTACAACCAATCCAAGCTTTGTGGATCATTTTGTTTCATAATCTCTGGCCATTTAAAACTATCTACAACTCTAGTTAGTGAAAACCTTGCAGGACTTATAAAAGTGGAGTCACTATAACAGTAACTTTGCTTTTCTTCTTATTCCTCTATCTATCTATCTATCTATCTATCTATCTATCTATCTATCTATCTATCTATCATCTTTCTCTCTATCATCTATCTTTGTACCTATCTACCATCCATCCATCCATCCATCCATCCATCCATCCGTCTGTCTGTCTGTTCCTTGTTTGTTTAGAGACAGGACCTTGCTATGTAACTCTAGCTGGTGTCAATACTATGATCACTCAGACTCCCGAGTGCTGGGACCATCATGTCTAGCTTAGTTCTCTTATTTTGGATAAAAATCGTCATTTATTTATATCATTTTTTATATGACACAAATAGTGAGTTGTATGGCTATTGTGGAAGTTTTATACAACATTAGAGCCGTCACCCCCGTGTAATAACAGCCTAAGAACAGAGGAGATGGAGCCATCACCCCTGTGTAGTAACAGCCTAAGAACAGAGGGTAAGTACGGTAGAGAGACAGATCTTAACCTTTCAATCTCATGCTGTAGCAAGTCCGTATTAAACAGAGGACTAAGAGATTCAAGGTTATTTCTAATTGTATAAAAAAGTCCTATTACCATGAAATTTCTAAAAGTAATGCTACAATTATACTTAACTTTTTGCCTGAAGGAATCATATTGGCAAGTTTTCAATTGAGAGACCTTGAAAAACACAGAGGGAGTTTGCAGTGGGAGGGAGGTCAACACGGTGGCACCTTTCAAATGTTTCATTTTTTCCTTTATATTTCCGGTGGATGACTAGGTTTTCAGGCTGGGTGAGATCTCCGGGATTCAAGGTTTTCATTATAGAACAACCTCATTTCCTAACCGAATGTAACTTTCTCAATAGACTGGAGAGCAACAATTTAGGAAAAAGCAAAGGAGGGGAAGCACCACCTGCTTTTTTCTCTCATTCCAGCCCTCAAGTATCACCAGGGCTTCCTAACACTGTGCTAGCACTGTGCTCAGAGCTGGGCGTTTCTGAGCCCAGGTTACCCCACCCTTGGAAAGTTCTAGTGCTGGGAACCGTGAGAGTCAGGCTCAAACGAAGCTGAGGCTGATCAGAATGCACCATCTACATGAGGGGAAATGTCAGCAAAAAATGTGTTATTGTTAAAATCCCCGACTGGAAGTAGTTCTACACTGTGTCAAGGTTTACTACTACTACTATTACCTACTACTGCTGCTACTTCTTCCTTCTCCTCCTCTTTTTCCTTCTTTGTTTTTGTTTTACCTGTTTTTACTTTTTTTTTTTTTTTTTTGGTTTTTCGAGACAGGGTTTCTCTGTGGCTTTGGAGCCTGTCCTGGAACTAGCTCTGTAGACCAGGCTGGTCTCGAACTCACAGAGATCAGCCTGCCTCTGCCTCCCGAGTGCTGGATTTTTTCATACAATATAATCTGACCATGGTTTCCCCACCCTCAGCTCCTTCCAGATCATCCTAACTTTTCCATCCACCCAAATCTACTTCTTGAAACATACTTTTATTTCTTAAGCATTATGTATCTATTTGTGTTTTGTTTTTTTATCATGTTGTTTGCACCTGTAGTTATGTGGTGTTCTGTATGCACACTGTACATGATATTTGTGTAATGTGTCCTATAAATATTCTCTCTCCATCTATAAAACTTCTATCTTCAGTTTTATGCATGTATTTTTAGTACTCATAAATTGGTTTAAATGTTATGTATTTAAATAATTGATCATGCGATTTTTAGGTTTCACTTTTGACTCAACAGGGCTTGTCCAATTTCAATACCATAAATATATTCTATGTTTAATGGCTTAAAATGCAATCCTTATGATAACATAAATTCATGTCTGGATTGTTCACTCTGTTCCATTTATTTATTTTGACAACTTCATACATGTATACAGTATATATTGATTGGGTCCACCCCAGGTCCCACCAACTCCTTCCAGACACTGTCAACATGTATCCCTCCCCATTTCATTCCGTTCCATTTTAATTTTGTAACCACCGATTCCAATGAGTGCCAGCCGCCATCTAGAATGTTGGCTGGACCTTGTGCAGGGGTCTTGTGCCGGCATCATAGCTACTGCAAGTTTTGTGAGAGCAATGGCTATGTCTGTTCTACTCATTTATTCTTTCTACTTGCTTGCTTGTCTGCTCTCCAACGATCATTTAATTTCTTAATAGGCCCTGATATTTTAGAATGTTCTAGAAAATATTTTATTCCTATCCCCTTTATAGCCAGTCCTCACTCTTAGTTAATTCAAGAACTGGCTTTTATGTTTATTTAACATTACACAGATATTTAAAAAGCCCACATGACTGGGCTGAAGAGATGGCTCAGTGCACAGCAGTGATTGCGGCCAAGACTGGCAACTTGAGTTTCACCCTAGAACCACATGGAAAGAGAGAACAAACTCCTGCAGGCTGTCACCTGACCACAAACAAGCTCTTTATCTCTTCCTCTCTCCCTCTCTCTTTCTCTCTTTCTCTCTTTCTTTCTTTCTTTCTTTCTCTCTGTTTCTTACACAAACATGCTAAAATGTAATTTAAAAAATTTCCTGACTCTAAGTGTGTGTACTTATTTATGAGTTTTATTGGTTTCTGTTTTTCTCCTATTTTTGATATTGATCCTCTTGCTCCAGACACCTTTTTCGTTGTTTTCTTGATTAGTTCCTTGACTATTTCTTTCTGAACACATTTTTAAAATGCTTTCACTGTGTCCTCATACCGGAACACGCCTTTTCTGGTTTTATACTGCCATGTGTTTCTACTAAGATGGCCTCCGAGTAAAGAGAGAGAAAGTTGGAGAGTTGACTGAGGGCAGTTAGGAGGCAGCAGTGTGGCTGTCCATGGGGAGGGCGGTCTGGGCAAAGGCCCCAGTGCTCTGACGTTCTGGAAGAGATGCAGGTGAGTTGGTTAAAGTCAGTCTTCTCAGCTCATAAGTGTGGCACTGCACACTCTGCCATACTCAGCAGCTACCAAGGCACATGGAGTGTACACAGAATTAACTGAGGGAATAAATGACCCCAGATTTGAAACAAAGACCCTATGCAACACTACCTAAATTTCACTGATCTATTTTAGCGCCAGCAGTAATCATGGAGAGGATGTGGCCATCTTGTGGAACGGCATGCAGGGCAGGGCACTGAGCACAGCGTTTGCGATGCTCACTGGTTTCTCCTTCCTTTGCTCTGCTGAGTTTGAGTCCTGGGTCTTGCACGTGCAAGATCAGCTTTCTACTCCACGCTAAAACCTGAGCCTGCCAGGCATTCTTTTTTTTTTTTTTGGTTTTTCGAGACAGGGTTTCTCTGTGGTTTTGGAGCCTGTCCTGGAACTAGCTCTGTAGACCAGGCTGGTCTCGAACTCACAGAGATCTGCCTGCCTCTGCCTCCCGAGTGCTGGGATTAAAGGCGTGCGCCACCACCGCCCAGCTCTGCCAGGCATTCTTAAAGGAGCCACTCAGTCCTTCTGAACCATACATCCAAGGCGATAATTCTCACCTTGTTACTTAGTCCACAGACACACTATCAAGACAAGAGCCATAAAACAATCACAACATACGGTACACAGGTATGCATTATCATTAGTCAACTATCCAGAATTGCCATTCCTGTCAATTAACACCAATAGGAGAGAAATAGCTGCAGATTCCCAATGCATACAAATTGTCCCTATAAATAAAAACAAAATGTGTTTCTGATCAAAGTTGTTATAATCGCGTTCAGCACTGAGCCGACAGCTTTATACACCGTGGAACCCTGTGAAGGTTCACAAGGTTGCTATAAAATGTTCTCAAGGTTAAAAATGTGTGATTTCCCTGTGTTCTGGCTTTTTAGTTTCAAGTTTTCTTTATTTATTCGTTCATTTATTTTATTTATTTGCTTATTTTTAAGATTTTTTTTTTTTTTTTAGTTCAGGCTGACTTGAGATTTGTGACCATCCTCCTGTCTCAGCCTCTTGACTGTTGGGGTTATGGGTATATGCCACCACACCCAGCTTAGTCGCCTTTTCAAAGATCATGTGCAGATTTTCTACCATTTATTCAATTTATATGTATTTCCCTTTCAACGTACATTGATTTTATTTTTAGTAGAATATTCAAAAGAATAAATCAAGTTCCTGAAATTCTATTGCTAGCATATACACACCATACATTTACGTATACACATACACCCCACCTCACAACATAGCAAACATACACACATATACCACTACTCCCCCCCCACATACACATATACACACACATCACAAACCACAACCTCACAACTCCCCACATATATATACATGCACATACTTTACACACATAGTCCCAAATACATGTACATACACATATACACCACACATGCATCTATAAAACCACATACATCACAAATACACATGTACATACACAATACACCCCCACATGTGCATACATTCAGCACACACATGTACATAAATATACACTACATGCTCACCTCACACACATACATACACATATGTATGTATACATATACATACCACACACACACATAAAATTGTTTCTTGAAATTGCATTGTCTAACATGTTGCATCTCCAAATTTCTAAACTCCCGTTTACTCTTCTCACTTGAGATGGCATTTGCTGTCTATAAATGGCATTTTCTTCCTTTTAACCCAGAGAAGAGCATCAAGTGAATAAAGAAAGGCGCTGTCACACCTGCTCTCACAGCCATTTGCCAGAGCACGTCAAGGGTAGAGCTCTCTATACTGAATACTCTCCCGGGCCCTGCTTGTACATCAACAGACCTATGCAGAGCCCCGACTCACAAAGGGAAAACTCTCCAAACTCTCCGGAGGCTTCACACAGGACCCAGCTGACCAGACCAAAACAAACGAGTGACTTTCAAAGGAGCGAGGAAGGGTTGGCGAGTCCTCCCTGTCCTTCCTCAGCCCATTGCTAAACCTCTGTAGCTCCTCTCCAGTCTTCCATTTAAACGGGTTGAAGCCCAGCCTGCAGGTTCTTTGCATAGCTGATGAAATTCTTCTCGGGAAAAAATTTCACTCAGTAAGTTGTCCTGGGAGAAGAGCCGTCACTGGCTCATTGACTTCGCATCTGGCCGCCAAAGTCACTGCTAGATGTTCTCCGTGCCAGCCCGTGCAATGGGTCATGTGTTCAGTTTGCATAGTTAAGACTCAGCGAGAAACCTCCCAGAGACCAGACTGACTGATTGTCAGCTCAAGCACTCATGGGACATGGTTAGAAAATCTAACAGTAAATGTTGCTCCCACACTGGTGGTCAGGGATGTCCACGCGCTGGACATCCTTATAGATCCTCCACTGTGTCCGTCTGGGTTCTGATTCAGACCACCAGTTACGATCCTTGGAAGCCTGAGTTCGTAGACTCACATGTCGCAGAGGAAACCCAAAGGGCAGGCACAGTCTAAGAAGTCTGCCTGCTGTCAGGTTACATTTCTGTGTCTTTGACAGAGCCAAAGACACAGGACACGGTTCTCTCTATCGTCACTGTGGTCTCCCCGGACAGCAGGAAGAAACAGAGAAAGAGAGAGATCGTTTGCTCTTGGCCTGGGCAGAGGCTGGTTGACCCCCATCCACCTCTGTGCTGTCTGCCATCAGCCAGGACTTCTGTGGCACGCAGCGGTGAAACCTGCACTTGGGGTTCTTTTAAAAAGGAGTTAGGGACCCAATGTGATGACACACGCCTCTAATCCCAGCACCTGGGAGGTAGAAGCAGGTACATCTCCGTGAGTTCAAAGTTAGTGTGGTCTAGAAGTCTACATAGTGAGTTCCAGGACAGTCAGCTAGGTAGTGAGACCCTGTCTCAAAAAAAAAATATATATTTTTTCCCTCAGGATGCAAATCTTCCTGTAAATTATTTTTCAAAGGCAAACAGCAAAGGTTGGTAGCACGTTGGCGGTTCATTGTGGCCTCATTTGCGTTCAGTCCAGTGACTTCAAAGGCATGTGAGGTGAGCCAAGGATTAACTGTTCCTGGGGACAAGCCATTTCCTTCTTCCCCATGAGCTGGTGCCAGCCACAGGCCTGCACAAGGAACCAGGCTAAGAAGAGCAACACCCTAGCTTTGGTACTGGGGCACCAAGGTCTGTTATCTTGTAGTCTTGCTTTATCAGAGTAAATCTCATGGCTTACGAGTTCAATAGAGCCCCCTTCACTTTTAAAATGCCCAGTCTTCTGGAGAGAGACTGTCTGGGACTGAGAAGCGATTTCTCACCACGGCTGTTAGATCAATGTTAATCATCTCAGGCAACTCTCATCTTCACGTGAAATCCCAAATTTCAAATAAACAAAGCAAAAATGAAATGGCCACAGACCCATCTCCTGTGAGTGTAAAATTGCAGGTACCAGTGGACTGCAGGCAAGCAGCAGCACCAAGGCCCTTTGGTAACACCCAGCTGCGAGCCAAGGTTTGAAACCGGGGAACAAAATCAACTGTAGCAATGCCACTGTTTGATAACAGAGCAATCCTGGCCTGGAAAAGGTTCATTGCTTTTCTAATTCTGACTGACTTAGAAGGAGAGCCATGAACCAGCAGCCACGGGCCACTGCTGTTTGGAAAACTGGGTCTCTCAGCTGACAGAAGCTTGTTTGCCCAACACATTGCTTCTGTTTTCCCTCACACGTTTCCCTCTTGTCTACCAGCCAGGACTTCTGGCAGGTTGTGGCCCTGTCCATTTTCTGAGTTTTCTTTCTCTTCCTTTAAAGGGTATGGTGACCTGGTAGAAGCCTGCTTCTGGACTGAGCTGGCCCCAACCTCACGGAACCAATGATTTCCAGATACCCACTCTTAGTGTGTGGCTTTTCAATGCCCCAGCTCCATCCGACTGAGCTCCTACCTGGGGCGTGACCTTCAGCTGAGACTCCCCCGAAGCTTGCAACTTGTCTTTGGCAGAGAAACTGCAAGCCTGCCAGCTGCCAGATGTCTTCATTTTTAAAACACCTTCAAACGGCTTTCTGGCACCGTTCCACGAGCAAAATGCTCTAAGCTGGAGCTGTTGTTCCCATGCTGCGAGCCAAGGAGAAGGGGGTGACGGGGCAGGTGTGGGCTTAGAGAAGCGGGGAAAATGGCTGTGAATGTGGAGGGTGACTACACTTTGCAGGGAATATCTAGGTGAAAAACTGGCCCTAGCCTGTGATGTGTTCAATTTGCAATAGGAATAGTTACCAGAAATAACATAATAATTTGAACTATCAAAGTTTGAAATTTTTAATGGACAAATGTGCACATTTACCGAGACCAATGTGAGATTTTGACGTATGTATCCATTGTTGAAAGGTTTTGTCATGCTAAGTAACACTTCTATCATATCAACAACTATTTGCGTGTGTGCTGAGGACGTTAGCAATCTGGCAGTTATGAAAAAATGTTATTATTAATGTAGTACGACAGGTATTCTAACTCCAGCAGCTCACTGGACTCTGGACGCTCCCATCCGCTGCTGCCCCTCCCCCCATCACCACCTTTCCATCCCATATAAAAGAGGCACCATACAGAGAAAATAGTTCATGAGTTTGAATGTACTAATGACATATCTTCCTAAATATAACTTCTGGTTCCCAAGATAATGAATAATTTTTAACTTAAAGAAATCCAGTAAAAAAAAAAATCAAGAGACCTTTAAAATTAAAAATAAATTAACCTGTAGCAAAGCAAAAATTCTCTTGCTATCAAAAATTGGGAAAACCCAAGTTTCAAAAGAAGTGAGAAAGTAAAGGAGGGGTGGCCAGATGCTGGGAACCCTTTCATTTCTCTCCTGTCCCAACTCTTCCTCAAAATGTTACTGAATTGTTAATACGTGGTTCAAATACCAACTTGGAGAATGAGATACTTTACATACACTTTAGAACAATTTACATTTATACAAATCCACAATGTCCAAATTCCTGTGGGAGTAACTGAGGCCCAGACATCGCTGTTAGCTCAGGTGACAGAAGATAGTTGGAATCAGAGAGAAAACAGTGACTGAATTTGTGCCTGATGATTCCAACATCAGACATAAACGAGATGCAAACAGTGGGGCCCTAGGGAAATTGGGGTAAGGCAATCTAAACTCAAGCCAATACTAAATCAGGGGAAATTCCTTCATTGAGTCTCATAATGGAAGGGGGCGCCCCACAGGAAGTACACGAACAGAAAGTCAACCAGCAGGGCCAGGAGAAGGAACACATGGACCGGCGACCTGTACTCTCCTTTCCTTAAGCTCTGATCAAATAGTGTTATCCACCTCACCTTTGCACACACAGACGTGGCTTTAGGTAGGGGAAGGCTACATTTCAGAACCCAGAAATCAGAACGGTGCCTACAAGGGGGAAGAGGAACTGTGCCGGAGATGCAGCTCTGGAGTCCAGAAGGAAAATCAAAACCTATTTGTGTTTCCCAAGAAATTCAAGTTTTTACAGTCAGGAGCAGAGATTCTCAGTCCAGAGGCCCATGAGAAGGTTTTGAAAGTGAAAACACTGGTCTTGGATGCTTGCCATAGACAAATCACTTACTTTCCTGCTTCCTTGTCTATAGCCCTCGCTGGCGTCTCTATCCAACTCCATGTTCCCTGCTGATGCCTCTCACTCTCCCGTTCTGTGGCTTCTGTCAGCACAGCTATACTCTCTCTCAGACTCCTGCATCCTTCATTAGCAGCATCAACCCCTAACCATTATCTAAATGTGTGCGCCAATGCTAGCATCATCTTCATGATTTCCTAACCTATCCTACCCCATCGAGAACAATCTCTTCACTGCACCATTTCCATGGCTTTGCCTTGTTTGTCTGTTTCCTTGTATAGACTGAGAATATCGTGTCTTCTGTATTTTTTGTTGGCCAGTCACTGTGGTCAGTCACTGCTATCTCCTGTCCCTCTTCTCTCGACAACGAATCGCAGGCCTGTTTACTTGCTACGGCTGACTTCTGAGCAGATTCTATGTTTGTTCCGTTTGTTCTGATCTATCAACTAACAGGAGAGGAAATGGTCACTAGAACCGACAGTATAAAGTGTAACTTCCAAGTAACCCAAATGGAACTTTCATAGAAACAAAGTTAACACTCAGGACTGTGTTAGGATAGAGAGACAATATTCTGGGTCTTACAGTGTTTTCCTTCATCACACAGAATCAGTCACAGGACTACATGCGAGTCTCAGAAAGTAGACCCCTGGGAGTCTGGCCTGAGCCCTGTGAACTTGGTAAAACTGATGATTCAGAAGAAGCCTGGCACCACCAGGGATGAAACCAAACACCTAGAAATGAAAGTGAAGCTATTGTACTTAGACTCCTGAGACCTGAGTCTCGGTGTTCTACAAAGGAGAAACACCCCAAATACACTGTAGCAGGACAACCGCCATCAGAACACCTGAGCATAGTCTTGGGAATGTGGGGAGGGAATACCTGAAGTAGCATGTGGCATTTGAACTGTGGAGTTCCAGGTGTGGTGGGGCTGCATCTTCATGAGTGGCTAGTGACTGGTTCCCCGGTGAGCAGCTCCATTGCTTTGGAATGCACATAACTGGCTTGCACATTATTTGCTCAAATTCCAGGAGCATTCTGGGCATGGGGTATTGGCCATGTAATGCTTGGTGCATAGACCTCGCCAGACAGTGAACAGGACTTGACGCTTCCATCTGGCCTTTTGAGCTGGTGGTGTCCCTTCCTTGGTCTGTTTCTTTATCTGCAGAGCAGAGATGATGTCCAAATCTTTTAATGACTATTTCACACCACCTTTTTTTTTTTTTTTAGATTGATTTTACTGAGCTATACATTTCCACACCACTATTCTTGATGCGCACCGTCCAGCTGACGGCTACCTGCTGGTCCTGACATCATTCTACTTACCAACCCTAGTGTTAGGCTGCTTTTAAACCTTCCGATTAGAAACAAAGTTGTTAGGAAGATCCTAATGATCATAGTAATTTCCTTTTCTGAGGAATTGTTTCGGGTTAAAATTCTAGTAGTGAGCTGGGCCATGGTGGTGCACGCCTTTAATCCCAGCACTCAGGGGGCAGAGGCAGGTGGATCTCTGGGAGCTTGAGGTCAGCCTGGTCTACAAAGTGAGTCCCAGGACAGCCAGGGCTACACAGAGAGACTCTGTTTCTAAAAACAAAACAAAACAAAACAAAAAACAAAAAATAAAAAAAGCCTCCTAACCTCCTAGTACTGAGATCACTGGGTCATGACATCTTGATCTTACAGGCATCTGTGCCTTCAGACACTCTCTGACTTTCCAGGTGGGAGGCTGGTAGTGCATGAGCATCCCTTTTATTTCTATTTGGGGATGGATGGCCATTGCGTGTTCTGCAAACCTGTGAATACGTGCTTCCCCTTTGGAATGACCACTGTCTCTAACAATTAGAACCTGACATAAGGATGCCCCCCTTAGCCTCCAGCCTTCTAATTTCCAGCCAGGATATAAACATTGGCCTTTGCCCCTGACTCCTGACACAGAACTCCCAACCTTTAGAGGCGTGAAAAAGAGTTTATAATCAACTGTTCCTACATGACAAAGAGTCCATAAAAATTCCTGTGAACACATCTACACAGTGATGTAGTGGCATCCCAAATAACATAGGAACAGGAGTGTGTTTAGGACCCTTCAACATAATCCCACACGTCTTCATCTGCCACCTGACTGCATCCTCTGCAGCATCTTTGATAACAGTCCAATAAGTACATTATTGTTCCCATAGTTAGCTGCAATGTACTTGGACACTTGTGGGAAATATCTTAGGAACCGCTGAAGACTATTTCCAGGGAATTTCAGAAACCTGAGCTCAGTCACCCACTGTTTCAAAAGTGAATTCAGGATACTGTGCATACTCGTTTGTAAAGGGTTTGTATTTGTTACATATGACATCACATATTGCACGTATTTATTTATGTATGCACATTGGGCATATGCACATAAACAAAGAGGAAAATCTATAAAAATCTATAAAGAAACGCAGGTATTGTCTGAGGAATTTGGACTGCCCAACATAGAAACATGATCCCTTTTGATTTTTACTGTAGACTTTATATGCATTTGTTTGACTTACATGGCTTGTATGTACATATTTGCTTTAATAATTAAAAAATGAACACAAACTGAAGAATAGCATGAGATGGAGAACAAAATAATACTAATGAGCTATTCATCTACATTTCTAGTAGGATAGTTTAACTGGTGGGATTTGTGTCATTCATAAATATTTTAATTGCATTTATCTGTGTGTGTGTGTGTGTGTGTGTGTGTGTGTGTGTACGTGAGCACGGTACACATGTGATGGTTGGGGGCCAGCTGTAGGACTCAGCTCTCTTCTCCCACCATGTGGGTCCCAGGGATCGAACTCAGGTCACCAGGCTTGGCAGCAAGCACCTTTTCTCACTGAGCCATTTCACCAGCCTGAGTTTGTGTCTCTCTGAAGGGAATCATAGCTTTCACACTGGGATGCTTTAAGCTAAGTATGGTCTGACACACGAAAGCCCAGACTGCCTTCAGCAGCACAGGTCAGGTCTTCCAAGAGTTGGCTGGAAGGTGAAGATATCCCAACCCCAATCCCACCAGAGCCCCTTCCCTTCATCTTGTTGGCAAGGACAATTCCAAAAGGTCAGGGGTAAATAAAATACCATCAACTATAGGCTGCATTTCAATATGTGAAAAAGGGGCAGGAGAGATGGCTCAGAGGTTAAGATGTTCTTTCAGAGATCCCGAGTTCAATTCCCAGCAACCACATGGTGGCTTATACCCATCTGCAATGAGATCTGG
Organism: Alexandromys fortis; assembly: GCF_014885135.2. Taxonomy (NCBI): domain Eukaryota; kingdom Metazoa; phylum Chordata; class Mammalia; order Rodentia; family Cricetidae; genus Alexandromys; species Alexandromys fortis. Next base: position 1,563,871 of record NW_026067911.1, read on the forward strand.
TGCCCTCTTCTGGCAGGCATGCAAGCAGGCCGAACACTGTATATATAATAAATAAATCTTTCAAAAAATATGTGAAAATGTAGCAGTGTGCTCCCTTCTTCTGAAGGTATTCCTGCAGTGCCGAGTCTGAGCATGTCTGTTCAGTACATGTTAAGATATGTAAAATAGATTCACTATGCTAATGCACCTATGTTTTATTTTACAGTGTTATTTTTAAAAATGTATGTTCAAAAAAATAAAAATGTATGTTCACTCTGAATAAATGGATTTACAACATTTAGCCATATCCAATCAGTTTTCTTACAACAAGACTTCTATGCTAAGCAAGGGCGGGGATGAGTATCGTGTTGCCCAGGACTTAATATAGATGGTCTCATACTCCAAGCCAGCAAAGTACCTGTGTGTGGTGGGAACCTCAGCTCACATTCCCTGAGGGAAGAAAGGAACTGGGGATGCTCATATGGACAGAAGGGGTCAGAAGGTCATAAAATACGGAGAACCCCTTCTTCCTCCTCCTGTGCCTCTCTGGAGAGCATGCTGTTTCTCTGAAAAACATTACAGGGGGGGGGTCAGGATCCACAAGTGGGCAAATAAAACCTTTTTCTACCTCAAAGAACTGGAGGAGTTTTTACAAAACAGATGTGACAGATGTGGTGGCTAAGAGCTCAAGGATTATGAAATAAGACCCTATCTCAAAACAAAAACAGAAATAAGAAAATCCGGGGCTGCTGAGTCCCAGATTATTGATTTAGGAAACAAAAAATAAAATCCAGGAAGCATGCTTTTTTTTTTTTTTAAACAAATAGGAAATTCCAATCCGGCAATTTAAATATCATTTTTAAAGAAACACTGATTCATAAAAATAGAACTGCAACATTTTGTCTGTAGTTGGTAACAGAATACACTATATTAATTTACTGTCAAGATGTGAAGAAGAATCAATGTGTTATGTGGAGGGTGGTTTACCCAAACCCAACACATAATCCCAAAAGACAAATTAGAGTAGCCCAGGCCCATTGAGAATCATGCTTAGCTGTGTCTTTATGTTTCACACTCATCATTCACGATTTTCGGAGTATTTAAATCCACCTAGTATTCATTTTTCTCTTCTATAAAATACAATACACTCATATCAAACAGTTGTGAGGATTAAATGACAAAATTTGTTGAAAGTTCTAAGGAACTATTGTTCAAAACGTGTTTTGATATATAATATTTCCATGTGTATTTACCCAAAATTCTAGTGAACAAATGCCATTGTTCAAATACTCCACAGTCAAATGATTTGGTATTAATGTACAGTATTACTTGTTATATTAGTGTTTACTTTTAATAAAATATTTTTTATTATTCAAGAATGATGTACAATGTATTTTTACCATATTCACCTTTACTGGTCTCTTAACTCTGCCCACACCTGTCCCACACTGACTGTTTCCTCCCTTCCCAATTTCATGTCCCCCTCTTCTGATTTTCCCTCCCTCCCTCCCTCCCTCCCTCCCTCC
>NW_026067911.1:1565384-1567257 GCF_014885135.2 Alexandromys fortis
CTCCCTCCCTCCCTAACTCAATCCTGCTCATTTGTGCTGCCCATCTACTCAGGGATATGGGGCATCCACTGGAGCATGGCCAGTCTCTCAGGGACCCCACACTAAAGAAAATGGACTCTCCCTTCCCCAGGGGCCATCAACTGTCAATAGATCCTCAGCTGGGGTGGTCCTGAGCCCCCTGCCCATCTATGCTGGCATGCTGTCTGGCTTGATGTTGTGCAGCTCTTATGTGCACATAGGCACATACTGACACAAACACATACACGTATTTAAAAATAAAATAAACCTTAAAGTCCATTTCCCATTCTTTAAAATAGTAAACAAACGTCTAACAAGTGACTTGGGACTAAGCTAACTTTTGGAGTAGAATACAGTTTTAATATCACACGTTTTATTTGTTGTTTCCATAAACTATAGACACTTGCTGTTGAATTTAAATACTTAGAATGTATGGAACACTTTCCACACGCCTTAAGCCAGTTTCTGTCGAGATAAGTCCAGAGAAGGAAGCTACTTTCAGTGTGGTTGAAATGCATCTGAAACAGCATGGGAGATGTTGACTGGAATTTGCACTACTCTAGGAAAAATTCAAAACAAAAGATCCAAAGAAGACAAGATTAATCGATTTAAATAACTGAAATTAAGAGTTGAATTTGGCATTCCAGATTAGGGAATGTTCATCCTGCCCTCTGGATTAGCGTACCTTAAAGGGAATGTTGAGCCATTAACACAGTATTCTCTTAGACATTCACACTTGCCTTCCAAACAACGACTGCTTTGAAGTAGCCATGCATCTTGGCCATAAGCCAGCAGGACCTTCCAGAACAAAAGGCAGTGTGGTAAATGGTTCTCAGCCCTTCTGCACCAGGAATCACCTTCAGGAGCTTGTAAAACCATAGATTCCTGTAACCCAGCTCCAGAAATAGGATGTCGATGGTACTGCCTGATGCCCAAGGACTAGAGAAACTTCTCCATTCTTCCCTGTAGGTCAGCAGGTATAATGTTCATACCATAACTTCTGAGTCTGCGCATGTTACCTGCCAGGGCAGAGGGACTGTGCAGAAACGATCAAGGTCAGGGTCTCAAGACCAGGAAATCCATCCCGGGCTGTCCACAGGGGATCTCATGAAAGACACACAGTGGAAGCCGGGTAGAGCATGCGTGGTAGTGACAGCTGAGTGTGGAGGTTTGAGTGTGGACTGTCCTGCACAATCTGGCATTTGAACACTTGTTCTCCAGCTTGAGGTGCTGTCTTGAGTCACCGTGCAATCTTTAAGAGGTATGCCTGCTTGCCCAGCGCTTTTGGATGTCAGTGTGATGATTTCTCAGAAAATTAGGAAACAACTTCCCTCAAGACACAGTAATACCACTTTTGGGTATATATCCAAGGGATGCTCAATCATGCCACAAGGACATGTGCTCAACTATGTTCATAGCAGCTTTGTTTGTCATAGCCAGAACCTGGAAACAACCTAAATGCCCCTCAATCGAAGAATGAATAAGAAAAATGTGATACATTTACACAATGGAGTACTACACAGCAGAAAAAAATAATGACATCTTGAATTTTGTAGGCAAATGGATGGAGCTATAAAACATCATCATTTTGAGTGAGGTAACCCAGACCCAGAAAGACAGTTATCACATGTACTCACTCATAAGTGGTTTTTAAACATAAAGCAAAGAAAAGCAGCCCACAAATCACAATCCCAGAGAACCTAGACAACAATGAGGACACTAAGAGAGACTTACATGGATCTAATCTACATGGGAAGTAGAAAAAGATAAAATCTCCTGAGTAAATTGGGAGCATGGGGACCACGGGAGAGGGTTGAAGGGGAGGGGTATGGCAGGGAGGAGAGCAGAAAAAAAA
>NW_026067911.1:1568018-1595602 GCF_014885135.2 Alexandromys fortis
AAAAAAGCTGGCTTCTGTCGACAGGACAGGCTTGCACACAGGACAAAAAAAAAAAAAAAAAAAAAAAACAAGAGCATGCCTGACTGGAAGAAGTAGGCCACTGAGGGCAGCCTTGATTTCCGGCTTGAGAACTGGGTGTGTAGCACATGCTGCCTTTCCCATGCTTCTCCTGCTGGATGGATGACAACTTAGACCTTGAGCCCATCAAGACCCTCCTCCTCTAAGTTGCTTCTAGACAGGGGTTTGGTCACAGCAAGGAGAGAAGCACCTAGCTGATGTGGGATGCCCCTCTGTAGGCTATGAATATGTTTTGCCATTGGTTAACAAAGAAGCTACCTTGGCCTATGGCAGGACAGAATATAGGTAGGTGGGAAGTTCAAACAATGATACAGGAAAAAAAGAAGGTGGAGTCTGGAAGAGGGTGGAAGTCACCAGAGAAGCAAGATGTGAGATAATAAGCCTCATAGTAAGATGTGGAATAATAGAAATGGGCTAATTTAAGTTGTAAGAGCTAGCTAATAATAAGCCTGAGTTAATAGGCCAAACAATTAGTAATTAATATTAAGCCTCAGAGTGTTTATTCAGGTACTGGCAAGTGGGAGAGAAACCTCCAGTTACACCTAACATACTTAGCATAGCCAGCATAACCGACTAGTATTTTGTCAATGACATAATCTAACATTATCTGGGAAGAATAAACTCAAAGAAGAAATGCCCCCCTTATGCTGGACGTAGGCGAGTCTGGAGGGCATTTTCTTAGTTAATGGTTGATGTGGGAGGACTCATTCCATTGTGGTTGGTGCCTCCCCTGAGGCAAGTAATCCCAAGTGCCCAGAGGAAAGCAGCCCTGAGACTTTTTCCGAGATCTCCAGTTCGGAACTTGGAAACGATAAGTAGGTGATGGTGGTTTCTTGAGTTTGTGTTGCTGGTTTTGAGCCAGGTCTCAATATGTTAGTTACGGAGGCTACTCTCCGACCTCTACTCTGCAGTGATCATCTTATCTCAGACTCTTCTGGGATAGGGTCACAGGTATACATCACTGTGGCTTAATTTGTGCTGCTTTGCGCTACTAAAATTGTGGGCATTTATTGTAGCAGTAACAGGACAACTGTACAGAGAAGGTAGAATTTGTCTGAAAGCAAGCTGCAAAGGCCTGATGGGAAACCCTCTGCTACTTCACATCCAAACATCAGAAAACTAAGCAAGAAAATTCAAGACCAGGGAACTGGCAAGACTGTTTGGTAAATGTAGGCATGAGGACTGGTTTGATCTGAACCCATGTTAAAAAAGGACAGGCACTGTGCTACATTCTTGTAATCCCAGCACTGGGGAGGCAGAGACCGGTGGATCTTTTGTCCCCTTGGCCAGCAGCAACACAAAACCAGCAAGCTGCAGGTCTCAGTGACTCTGTCTCAGAAACCACAAAACCCAACAAAAGAAAGGGACACTAAGGGACAATACCCAAGGCGGACCTCTGGCCTCCATATGTGCACATCTCCATCTGGAGACCCTGAACTAATCACTTCTGCAAAGTCCCTCTGCCAACACAGGTAGCCTTCATAAAGTTAAACAACTGTATACACATGAGCACCCAGACAAACCCAACATATACACACTCAGACAAAACCCAACATGTACACACCCAGACAAACCCAACATGTACACAACCAGACAAGAATCAACATGTACATACTCAGACAAAATCAACATGTACACACTCAGACAAACCCAACGTGTACACACCCAGACAAAACCAACATATACATACCCAGACAAACCCAAAAAGAAAGACAAATGGTGATAAAATTGTAGTGATCTACATTTTCCTGAGTCTTAAATACATTTATTAAACATTCTCTAATTTTTCATATGCAGTGGCATTTTTGTTGTTATGAAATCTTCTTAAATATAAACTGTTACCTGTTATCACTGCCAGATCAAGCCTCAGATGACAGAGAATAAAGGAAGATCAAGCCAAACGTGCCTGAAAAGCTACCCTCCATGGGGGACGGATTAGCTTTTTATGTCTGCAGGTCTCAGCTTGGCCAGGTGACTTCAAAGTTTTTATTTGGTGGGTTTTTAAGGATACAAACATGTGCTATTGTGAAGAATTCCCTTTGAAGACTGAGTATTTCGTACACATCATTGGTGCCACCCTGTTACCCACTTCCGATGAACAAAAGCGTGGTCACCACATCACAAGCCCCTGTCATGTTTTGATCTTCTGAGCCTTGACTGGACTGTGCTCTGACCATCTCTGGTTCAGCGTGGAGGAGTTTGCAAACCCAGATTTTAGCACAGGCAACTTTCAAGCCATGTTCTCGTGTATTTTTAAATACTTATTTCTAAGTGTGTATTGTGTGTGTGTGTGTGTGTGCGTGTGTTGTGTAATGTACATAAGTAGAGACGTCCTCAGGGGCCTCAGATTCCTGGAGCTGGTGTTACAGGTGGTTGTGAGACACCTGCTGTGAGAACTGGGAATTGAACTCAGGTCCTCTGGAAGAGCAGCCGGTGTAGTTAACTGAGAGCCCAGCTCTTCGGTCCATGAGTTTGCTTACTCTTAAAGCTTTTGCTTCAACATGGTAATTCTTGTTCAGCTCTCCTTGGAGTTAATTCAGAATTCTTAAGTCAAAAACACCTTGGGAACTGGTCCAGTTACAAGATTTGTTCAATAAATATACCCCACTTCTCTTTATGTAGACTATAAACAAAAGCATGTAGAGGAATATTTGTATTAGAAGCCAAATACTAATAATTTGAAACCTTAGACAGCCTCTTTGGCTTCCTAGAGCTTTCTTTAGTTAAAAACTATGTGCAAGGAACTGGAGAGATTGCTTGCTGTTAAGAGTGCTTGCTGTCCTTGCAGAGGACCCAGGTTTGGTTCTGAGCACCCACATGATAGCTCACAGGCATCTGCAACTCCAGTTCCAGGGCATCTGATGCCCTCTTCTGGCAAGACACATACATGGTACACATACAAACACGCAGGAAAACACTCATTCAGAGAAATTAAAAACAAACCCTTAAACAAACAAGCAACATGTATATGCAAGAAGATAAATGTATTCTGTAATCCTTGTAGCCTGTCGATTTTCTAGCGGGGCATTAGTGACAGCGGTAGGAGAGATCCAGTGCTTCCAAAGCAAGGAAACTCCCCTGAAGGACAACTTAGACCCATCCTGCCAGGGCAGCTTCTTGTGTGTCCACTCCCCACCTTAAGGATGAACACACTGCTCACCAAGTCATCTCCCCATAGAGTTTTGCTCTCGGTCACATTCAGAGACCGAAAGGATGAAAGAAACATTATTACCTCCTCGCGTTCCTGAACTACACCTCCAGATGAAATTCGGGGTCAATCAACAAGGAGGAGTCAGACAGTATTGGGAAAACAGCAGGATGGGGCTCAAGGGTTGGTAAGGAAAAAGTGATGTTAGGATACATGGTGGTGGCAACTTCTGACCTACTCTGACTTTAAGGGCATCTCCACGTCTCTGTGAACAAGTGAAAAACACTTGTAACCCATTTGATTTTCTCCAAGTACATTCTTACCTGGGTGCCACAATTCTGTGACGACAACCTTAATGCTGGGATGTAGTGGCTCCAATTTCTGATCTAGACAAACAGTTGGAATAGAAATGAGCTTGGGCTAATATATATATATAATATATATAATATGCATATATATTATATATAATATGCATATATTATATATAATATATAATATGCATATATATTATATATATTTTTTTACCTGCCCCACAACACACACACCTGGAACTCACTGGCTCTGACAGTGGTGGTCACACTGTGCATGGTAACTCGTTTTCATTTGCGTCTGCATCAAGAACACCGAAGGAAGTTTCAGTCTGATTAACTTCTCTGCTTTTTGAATTGTTAAGTGCTGTTTTACTTCCAGGTGAATGTTTCCTTCCCTTCCTCCGACACAGGGATCTAGTTACACCAGGCTTTTAAGTTCCAGTGTTGCATTTTTATATCAAGCCATGTCCAAAAGATTATTCCCACCATGAATTGTTGCACCTTATAACGAGGAACACCCAGAGGTGGGCGTTGTAGAGGGGCGCTTTTCCACAGCGCCCCAGTGAAGATGCTCAATCTCATGTAACTCCTGCACAATCTCTTAACAGAGAAGCGGGATTAATGAGGGATTGCATCATCAGCGCTGGGCCTCCAGAGCAGCTCCAGCGCTGGGCCTCTGCTGCCAAAATGCAGCTCTCTTTTCCAACAAACAAAGTCTATCTGAGAGACAGCACAGAGCCCCTTCAGAACTGGGAAGCCCTGTGCATAATAATGAACCCCAGCTCTTCTTTTGCCAAAGAGCTTCGGCACTTTCGGTGTCATAGGTCAGCCAGTGACTCAGAGGGGGCCTGATCCTTATCTAAGCTTCAGCAGCGAAATTAGAATGTGCTGTAGTCTTATTAAAGAAATGTTTGTCCCGCCATCAGTGAGCTGAAAAGAAAGCGGCTCAATGTACTTTTGCAAATTACAGCAATAAACTGCTTGAATTAACTGCTTTATTACAAATATTTAATTATTCCGAGGGTTAAACATCCAACATTTTGGAAAGACGAAAATTAGCGGCCGACTCAGTAACCTAGTCCATTTAAAATCTCCCGCAGTGGTGTGTATTTTTGTGTTTTTAATTTTTAAACAGCCGCAACTTCCAGTTGCCTTCCTTGTGAGTTTAGCCAGTTTCCTTCCATTTTGAATTAAACATAAGAACACATACCACCATCACTCTTGAGGTAAGTTGTCAAGAAAATCAAATCTGTAACTCATGAAACACACAAAAGACAGACACTGCTTGCTTCTTTGGGAGGCGCGAACGGACTCACAAGCCACGTCAGGTCATCGAGTGCAAACGACTCTAAGAGCCAGATAAAATAACATGAGCGTTATTTCTAAATAGTTGCTGTTGAAATATTGTTCAAACGATATGCCCCTTTATTAAAAAGGGCCAGGAATTAAAGCTCTACATTAAAAAGAAAATTTGACAAACGCATACTGAGCAAAAATCAAGTGTCCTCGGAGAGAAGTTTTTTATCCTCCCCCCCAAAGAATTTTGTTCATCAATTCAAATGTGTTTTCCATTTATGAAATCATACACGGCAGATGGAAATTATTTTTTAAATTGATGTCTTTTTTTCCTGATTATGTTCTTAAAAAAATAAGAAAGAGGGGAGCATTTTGCCATAAAGCAAAGAAAAACATTACAATGAGAGAAAACGGGTCAGGAGGCGCCTCCGCAGAGGGCATCAAAGCGCTACCATCCGGTCCTCTCGCTGTGCAGATCTGTCCATCTACATCACCAAGTCCAGCACTCAGGGCCAGAAAATCTGCCATGTAGGTCCCGACTCTTCATTGAAGCTCTTAAATGCACGCTCGGAAAGTACAAAGTGCTGAATATATTTTCAGCCTCTTTATGCTACGATTTACAACTCATGACCTTAGGCAGTGTCCCGCACGTAAAACAAAATGATGAGACCACCCTGCTTCAGAGCCGAATAAAGGTATAGAATAAAACTTCATTGTCATTCAAATTTCACGAGGGAGAGCAACAACAAGAACAAAAAAAATCCATAGTAACACAGATAATTCTATTTTGCAGTTTTACTTTATAGAAATGTCCCTCTTCACTTGTATTTTGTTATTAACCAGCTCAGAGCAAGCAGACAATTATCGAAGCTTGATGCTGAAGTAATAACGTACTGCAAACATTACAAACCCTTGAGACACGTCAGCTGGGGCCTGCGGGATAAAGCAGTGACCGGGTGCTACTTAGGCTGCCCACCCCGGCGCGCAGTAAAATCCTAGTTTGTGCTGGGTTCAGAGCCCAGCACTGGGAGACCCTGACACAGGGATGGCTCTGCTGGCGGCCTGCCTCCTGATACCCACAAGAGCTGTCCCTGCTCTCTGTCCCCTGAAAGGAGTCCTTTTACTTCTCTTTGATAGCTGGCACACTGCCCCTTTCACAGACCCAACGAACCGTCATCTTGGATGTAACAAATTATACATTCTCAGAATAATAATAAGTGCGGGCATGAAAACACCGTTGTTTTTACTTGGAAATGAAGTAACTCATTTTAGTTGAGTGACTTTTTCAGTTTAGCACCCCAGGCCAAAAAGAAAAAAAATCTTTTTCTGAAAAAGAATGGTCAATTTCAAGAGAGATATGACACATGCTTTACTGTAAAAAATCTGAGAAAGTCAAATTAATCAGGAGGAGAAAAGAGCTTTCACTGTGCAATAATTAAAAAAGAAAATCTGGGGCTCAAAGGGAATCCACAAATACCTAAGTGATGCCATTAGAGGAATAAGATCGGAGATGAGTCACTGTGGAACTCACTTTTGATACCAGGCTAAGATGTATCATGTGATTTTTTTTTTCTACTTGTAATTGCACACACAAAAAAATATTTGACTAGGAGTTAAGAAAAGATCCGGTATAATAGAAAACTAATTGAATGTAGAGAGTATTAGAACACTAGAGAGAACATGAACATGTTTTCATATGTTAATAATCATGTCAAAATGTACTTTCAATTCTCAGAAACGTTTCTCTCACCACTGTGGGAGCTTTCCCAGCCTCAGGATATCTCCTTTGACTACGCCAGCAAGAGAAAGCTAGCATTTGCACGTTTGCATACAGGACAGATCTACTCCAAAGGTGACCCACAAATACACAGGGAGCACCTTCGCTGTCTCCCTGCCTGTCAACATCAACAAGTCTGGACAAATGACCAAGAGAACACTGTCACTGGATCTTGACAGTGGCTTGAGCTAAGGCTGAACTGGGATCTGAATAGCGAAGGTACCTTTAAAGCAGACAGCAAGTTGAAATCGGAAGAACTGCCTAGAAGTGTGAAATAATAAACTAATACACATTTATTTTCATTGTTCTAGATATGGTCCAATACGGGTATCAGCTCCAGATAACCTAGAGATCAAAACAGCCAGGAATCTGCTCTCCCTTCTGTCCAGCTCTTGTCTTCTGAAACAAACTGTAATATTTTATGTGAAATGTACTATAAATTTATTAAACTTTCTGGTTCAGATGAGTTTAAAAAATATCTCATTATAAATGGAGACAGTCCTGAAAGGGCAGTCAAGCACGCCTAGAGAGATCACTCTTTTACACAAAAAAAAAATAGCCTTCTTATTTTACCCTTTGTTCAAAAGACATTTGGCCAGCCACAGGGGAAAGACATAATCTACTTTTATATTCAAATAATTTATTTGAAAACTCCATGGCTGCAATGACCCTAAATAATTCTTGCTTGAATCTACATATTACACGGGCTTCTGTGGCCTTAGCCACTGACTTGTTTTAATGTGTCACCAATGATTTCAGCACTTTATTCTTAAAGGAGGAAGATGCGTTCTAATACTTAGTTGAAAGAAAATCGCCAGTAAAAAAAATGATAAAGAAAGTGGAGTGCACAGGACAAATGCTGTTTATCTCTGCGAATGACCGTCCACACAAAGTCCGGTTCTGAATGCTGCTCTTTCCACACAGGACTCCTCGGTCCCATCTAACCCACATTCCAGGACGCAATCTACCTGGTGTCAGAAACTGTGCCATCACTACTTGGCTTTTATGCAGACAAACAGCAGTCCTTGAGCACATAAGGTTCTACAGTGCCCTTCTGCAGGTCCATTCTGTTCGGTTCTGGGCATTTCGTCTCTCCATCTTGATGATAAGGTTGGGTATATGGACTCTAGGCAACCCAGAACTTCACTTTGAAAACACCCCCACCCTCCTACCCCCACCTCAGGAGCCAAGGAAGACGGCAGCAGTGAACAGTGTTTGCCCGTTTACTAAGACACAGCTCCTTTCATTCCCCTGCGCAGTGGTCACGGTTACTTAACAGCAGAGAACAGCATTCGTGAGGGGCAGACGCTTAAGGCAGGTAGAGTACTCCTGAGTGCTCAGCCCTCCTCGTTTAGGCTTTTAAAAACAGACAATTATCAAGTAGTCACACAAAACACCTAAGAAGCTGTCTCTACATCCTAATTTCCTTTTGTGTACACATCATAACCGAGCCCTAAAATCGACCACTCGCGAGTCTAGAAAAGTTCTCGAGGGTTGCTTCTGCTTTTCTTCCGACTTCCCACGGTAGGCAAGAGATATCCCCTGATGCAGAAAACCAAAATGTGAGATGTGGACTTGTGTATTCTGGGCGCCTCCCCAGACTCTGCCCTTCCTCCAGCCAAGCAGAATGAGTATCTGGGCTAACCACACATTTCAGGACAAAGGAACTAATTCATGGGGGAGGGGAGACCACACACCATTTATAAGGTTTGTTCGGTTTACAAGAAAACCATTGTCAAGGCTTTGTTGATTCATTATGAATGACCCTCGTGACAAATAACAAGTGGCCACCTCCTGGCTCAGCTCCCCAGCCTCCTTCCCCCGGCAAGAGCAGCCTGCCTCTACTGGGCTAATTGCTATTTAAGGAAACTGGAATGGTGGGGACAGGAGATGGCTCTGATCACAGATGTAGCCATCGGCTTGAAGATTTGACAGAACTGTGGTTCTGGTGCACGGAATACCGTGCACAATAGGGCAATGCTTGCTTTTGCTGGAGGCAACTCTGCTGTGAAGAACCAAATTCCAGTAGAGGGAGTGAAAAAGCCAGGAAAGAACCCCAGAGGCCTACTCTGGCGCTATGCAGGGGCCACCGCCAGGACATTTTAGTCACTACACAATCTTCTCGTCTCCCAACCTACAAAATGGAACTAAAGTATTTTTTTTTTAAAAGGAAAATCACCTTAAAATCCTTTGTTGGAAAAACGTTATACAGTGCACGAGCATTATCTTCTTGGTCCATTGAAGCTTTGTACTTTTTTTTCTCTGTTCCGAGGGAAATAATAAATTGACATATTTTCTATCATCAGAGATCCTTTTAAGACCACAATGTGATTGCACTCCATGCGCCTCACACTTATCCCCATTAAAAACACACAAAGGGGCGAAAGCACAAAGGGCGCACGGGATCTGCTGTCGTCCAACACGGGTGCTCCCACCTCACCTGGCCAGCTCCAAGGCAGTGCCGTCCAGAGCAGAGGCAAGCAGGCCCTGCATGATTTCCGGTTGGACTTGTGCTCCGTGGGAGAAAGCACACCCGTTTGCGTTCCCTGTGGTCATTTGATTGCCAATGAGCTCTGCACCCCCCACACTGCTCCAGCACCCTCAGCGGCAGCAACCATATCTTTTTAAGTGACTGGTTGAGTTAGAAACTCAGGAAGGAAATCCGGTGTTGGAATACCTATAGGATAGCACTACAGGTTTTTTTCTTCCTTCTCCTCTTCCTTGTCTTCTTTTTCCATAAACCTCAATCACCATGAAAAGATTCTTCGTGGAGCAGAGGCAGAAAGAATCCTTCCACTTGCCTCTCTGGCTCCATCAGCTGTGAAATCCCAAGTGGTTTTCTAAAGCGAAGAAGGTAACAAAAACATGTCAAGGTGCCAGAGAGACTGGTACTCTTGGAGATCGCCGATGGAATATTCTCGATAGAGCTCTGTGGACGACAGTGGCACAGTTTTTACGCAAGCCTTGGTGATGGGAATTTATCTTATGACTCTGATTCAACACGTGTGAGCAATGGCCGGAGCCAGTGACAAGCACTGCCAAGGCCTGTCGCCAGGAACAAAGACAGCAACCACTATAAGGAAAGAGAAAGTGACCAAATGATCCCAGGGATCCATGCTAAGAAGGGAAATAAGGCCTGTGGGCTTGAGACCGTGTCTGGCGGGCACGGCTCAGGCTTCCATGGACCCCACCTATGTCCATAGAAGTCAGATGTTGTTTATCTCAGGTGAGGAAGGGTCTGAGGTAAGTGGCACTGGCCGAGGAGAAACGAGACAGTAATAACAGAGTTGAGGCTACCAAAACAGAAGTTAAGGGATGCAAAACGCTCAACAGAAAATTCACCCAGGCACAAGAAACTATCCACAGTGGGGCCAGAGTGAGCTTCCACACCCCACTTGCTCAGCTTTTAGTCAGTCTGTCAGATTGTCTGCGATGGTGCATTTACTCATAAATCTCACAGCCAAACAAATGCTACATTGAACTTAAGATTGTTGGTAGTCGTAGATCTTTTTGGACCACTGGTTTGGGGCAGGGGAGGATTCAGGGTAGATAATATCAAGGCTAACCAAGAGGGAGAAATGAAGAGGTCAGAAAGGGATGGCCCTCTTCCTTAATTCCCTCTTCAAGGCACTTCCGGGTCATGGAAGATGACGTTGCATTGGGAAAAGTACTCTTAAAACCAACACTTCTTTGCTATTGTTGCTTTTATTACTGAGTCTTTGCCATATACCAAGCAGTCAGTCATGTGTTATAAGAACACTGTTGCTTAACCCTCACCGTAAGTCTATTCCCTAAACACCATAGTATAGCAGTCTGCATGTTATAGGTGAAGAGCCTTGAAGAACCAGCAAACCAACCTGAACTAGCCCCCTCAAGGGGTGGAGTCAGGACCATCTGCGGCCCTGGAAATCTGCCTCCTGGAACAGGGGCGCACTAGTGCCATTTGCTTTAATCGCCAATCTACAGAACTATTGTAGACGCAATAAAATTTTTGTGTAATAGGCTGAATTTTATAAATAGAATTTAAATACTTCTTCACTAAAATAAATTTTATTATTAATTTAGCAGAAATGTCTTGAGAAGGAATAATTCTTTACATATTTATTAGTATGTGTTATCGAGAACAGTATTGGGTTTCATTTTGACATTTTCTCACGCGTACACAATGTATTTTGAGGTGGATCGTCAGCTTTCTCCTTCTGTGTCACTGGAACTGTAGACATGGCTCACTGTACTTCTTTTCTGCATCCACACCCATCCTCTAGCCTCTGGGGACCATGCCGTGACTCTCTACGTCAGCAATTCTCCTCTCTTACATACAGCACATATGGCGGCGCAATATCTATCTTTCTGTGCCTGGTTTCTGGAGCTTGGCTCAGTGTGTTAAGGAGACAGCCACATGCTCATACTCAAAGTAGTGCTCTTCCTAAAGTTCAAGATCATAGAGACCTACCCTCAGATGAACAAATAAGAAAAGTATACACAGTACGAGATATAATAGCGTGATAGGAAGAGGCAAAGCTCTTGTCACAGAGACAACAGACATCCCTGCTGGATGTCACATTAAGTGAGAAGCCAGGCCCTTGCTAGTCTCCAGCAAGAATTCAGTAACCCAGATCTGCAAGCTTCCTTCCGTCTAGGCCCATACTTTCCTCTGCTCCTCTTGGTGGCCTTACCAAGCCCATCACTTCATCAAACCCAATAACTTTGCTTCTGTGTGGCTCAACTTCTACATGTATCAAATCATCAAATCAACATTTGCTTTCTGCTGATACTGCTTGAGCCCCAATGAATTAACACTTAGAAAGGCTTAAAATAAGGCTCTCCACTTACACATGCATAATAGATATTCGCTGTTTAATCTTAGTGTAATCATATATCTATGTTTATATAAAATAGACATTGCTTACTTGGCCAACTTATAAATAACTCAATTTGGACTTTAGAACTTATAACTTTAAGATTACTGAGTTCATTTTGGAATTTAGAATTTGGTCCATCGGACTGCATCTAAAGTCATGCCTTCCCAAGTGTGTTCTGGTGAACTTGTGAAGAATGCTGATCCCCAATCTGAATGAATTGACCCAGAATCTCAAAGGCAGATCCCGGGAAATACATTTGTAAGCAGCTCCCCATTCATCATTAAGCACAATAAAGTTTTGTAGCTACTCGTTCCACTCTAATGCTCGGGTCCACCGATGAGAAAACAAGGCCACAGAAGGGTAAGCAATTCTCGGTAGATGACAGGAGGGAAAAGCCCATCTAGTTGGTGGAATGAAAGAATTGCCAATTCGCCGCATCTCACATCGCCAGCGAAACACAAACAATTTCAAGGAAGCTTCAGTGACACTGTGGTCCCAGCTTTTGTGTGAGAATAAAAGAGAGTGCGATCTCAGATCAGGCTTCCAATGTGATTCCAGGTCCGTTGGCAGGAAGATTGATCAAAGTTTGACCTAATTGTGGTCTCTCATTGATGGGCAGAATGTGAATTCCAATGAAGAATCGATCCGCAGCTGAAGGGAGAGCCGCTCTACTGTACCCAGCCAGCCCTGCAGGACAGAGCGGCTGGGTCCTGATGAAGATGTGTCTGTTTCGTCTTGTCCACTCAATTTGACATTTGTCTTCTGGCAGAAGATCCATTATTGAGACGAAGGACAAAGATGCTGTCTTCTTTCTTTGGAACAACATGTAGAAATTTTGTTTTATCTTATTTTAGGGGTGAGCGGATATAAGGGTTGGGGAAAGACTTCCTGTGTAATTACTTCTGACTTCTGCGATAGATGGTTCCAGATGAGGACAAGCCGCACAAGAAAATGAAGTGTCTTCTTAATAACCAGGCTATTCATGTTACTAAAGGACCACTTCTGTTTCTTAACAATGAACATAGGCGATTCTGAAGTTGCACACACAGTTGCATTAGACCACCACACCCACTCATTTGGGGGAACAGAGGTCTATTTTTACAAAACAAAATGAAGAGCTTAAAAAAGATGATACTATATTTATGGATGAAAGACATGATATATTTCCTTAATGAAAAAACTATCAAGACATTTATCTACAATTGTTACTCAAACAAATACAAAATTTTAGTGTCTACGGGAAGTTTACACTATTTTTAATTTTCGCTTAAAAAAGTAGTTAAGAAAAAAGTTTATTACCGGAGCACAGGAAGTGCACGGCTCACCCTCTCAGGAGGGCTGGCCTGTCCCCTGACTGGGATTGCCATGGCGTGCAAGCAAGATGTCTACTTTTCAGGGTAGGACATACACACAAGAGCTGTTCCTCTAGAAAACCCTGGCTAACTAACACACAACACTTTACAGGCATGTTCCTCTGGTTTGGAGGTAGACATATGGCTGCATCATCTTAGGACGAATGTGTCATGTGTGAATACAGAGGTTTGAGGAAATTAGCTTTCTTTCTCAGTCACTATTCCCATCAACTGCGTTCTCTTGATTCTTTCCCGCCTCCCTCCCTCCCTTCCTCCTTCCTCTTTCTTGAGTTCCGATGCTCAAGTCACGTCCACGGTGATGCGTTAGGTGCCAATAGGCAGGTACGTTGGTGAACACCATAGATTTCATAGAGTGATTTCCAAACAATCCCAGACAACCCATTTAATTTTCAGTCACAACAGTACTGCATGACATATGGGCATATATTAGGAATATTTAATGCTTCACTTCATGGGCACACACTTAATTTGAAAACCTTAGATAAAATATGCAGTAAAATGAAGAGAAAGAAGTGGTTTCCTAGATATTTAATGATGAGACATGGGATGTTCACGATAAGCAAGAATTAGAAATGGCTTTCCAGCCCTTTGAAATGCCATCTAACGTATAATGTGGTAGAGAGGCTTGGCTCTGTTTAAAAAGTCATCAGTTCCTGAATTAGAAATAAAAAATTTAGAAATAATTGAATTTACTTTCAAATAATAAATAATCTTTGAAGAAAAAAAACCTTACAGTAATTTATTTTTTTATGAAAGGGGGTATTTGTAGTTACTTTATCATCCACCTTTTTTTTTCAGTAAAAGGGGAATTAAACTATTACAGGACACCTTGTTAAGTAATTACACAGCAGCATCACAGTGCAATTAAATAGCCATCAGTCCCTGCAGCTGAGAAATTCCAGGTAATTATTCAAAGATAATTTAATAGGAGAATTACTGTATTCAAGCAAGGATTAGCGAGTAATCTACCTCAATTAAAGCATCCAATTAATTTCAGAGCCTCGATAACAGTTGCCTTTGGCAAAATGATCCTTCCCTTCATTTGATCCTGCATAGGCAATATTCCTTAAACATTGTGTAAAATTAATTTACTTCTTCTAAAAGTACAGTCTATTAATAGCAGTCTCCTGAGAAATTAAACAGATGCAGGCGTAACGACGACGTCTTCCCTTCGGCTTGGTTGTGCGGTTTCCCCAGTCTTTCTGTTGCAGAGACAAAACACGGGCAATTTGGACCTGCCAGTCCCTGCATGCTCAACCGACTCCAGGGGAGCCTGCTAGCAGTGGAGAGTTCTTGAAGGCAACTTTGTTTCCAGACAGATTAACTTGTTGGACCAACCATGGCAGGAATTGTGTCCCTGGGATTCTGATGCTAAAGGGGTGGGAATGGGCAAATATGGAAACTTTTGTGGCCGGTAATTCCTCTGTGGAGTTTCTTCCAGATTGCCACAGAAAAACCTTAGCTTTGGGAAGACAGAGAAGTTCTGGTGCCCTGAGAGGCTGCAATCCTTTGGGCCCCTTCTCAGTTCCAAACCGTTAATAGCAGCCTTTCAGGGGGATGGCTCATTCACAGTTCGCTTGGTAAATCACCACTGTGAGTCAAGCCAGGGCCTCACCACTGAGTGTAGGATAGGTCTAAGGAAATTGTTACCCCAGTACTAGCAAGTGTTCCCCCCCCTCCCCCTCCAGGGCACCTGACAGGCAGGCCTCCCAGGAACAGGATCTTGAGCTCACTGCCTGCCGCCTGACTGGAGATTGCCTAAGGCTGGTGATAAGGGCTGCTGGCTGAGTCAGCTGGCTGGAAATGGTTTCCTTCTGGGCTCCAGAAAGGTTTTCAGTCCCCCAGAAGCCTGTTTCCCACCTGCGGAAACAGGGCAGGAAAACGCGGCAGAGATGCCCACGTACGAGCCAGCAAACTTTGCAAATGCATCTCCCTATCTCTTCCTTGGCAGTGACTGCTTTTGTCTCTTTAACTTCCTTGTTCATTGTCTTAGCATTTTTGTTGCTATGAAGAGACATCGTGACCATGGCAACTCATAAAGAAAACATGCAATTGGGGTGACTCCTACAGTTTCATAGGTTAAATTCATTATCATCACGTGGCGACATGGCAGTGTGCAGACAGATATGGTGCTGGCTACATCTCAGCTTGCAGGCAACAGGAAGTTGACTGAGACACTGGGCAGTATCTTGAGCATAGGAAACCTCAAAGCCCACCCCCACAGTGACACATGTCTTCCAAGAAGGCCATACCCACTCCAACAAAGCCACACTTCCTAATAGAGCCACTCGCTTTGAGATTATGGGGGCCAACTACACTTAAACTAGAGTCACCTCTTTACCTTCTACTTGAAAAAAAAAATAACCCCTGTGTGGATTACGGTGATTTTGATGACTATTTTTTAGGTGCCTGTTTCCAGTATTTCCTCAAGTGGACAACAAACTGAAGCTGTAGGCAACAGGTCCTTAGCTCAGCTCAGGCTTCTGGGATCCACACACTCTGCCTTCACTCTCTAGAGAGCAGCTGTCAAAGGCTATTGGAGGTCAAGGGCTAGAAGCATATTGCTCAAATGAAGCGAGCGAGACTGGGCAGATACCAAGTCAATCCTGTCTATTTGCAATATACATCCATCCATCCATCTAATATACATAGATAATCTACATGCATGTTACATGATGTATATTCCATATATACTAGCCAGAGATGGATAGAGCACAGAGATGCCAGTGGTCTATGACAGATGGTACATGACAGGTGATGATGCCAGATACACAGATAAACATTGGCTCCATGCATTCAGGTTCCTGGTGTTTAAGTCTCCAAATTTCCAGCAGTTCCAAAGCTCAAAGTTCGTCCCACAGAATTCAGAACACATGACCGTGTTTTAGGGGCTAAGAATGAGCTGCCTTTAGATCACAAAGGACACACATTCAGCAAGCAGTAAGTGCTTTCAAGTAGTTCCAGGCTTCCTGGGATTTTGCATTACTTTGTTAGGGCTCTCTGTCCCGGAAACGCATATGAGAAAAAAATATATTGATCACGCATCTGGCTTTTTAAATTTGTGGTTTCTAGGTAAAGGATGCAAATAAATTTAGCACTCTCTTGTACTAGCGTGGAGCAGGTCTGATGACATCCATGGCAAAGGATACCATACCCTAAGTTGACTGGCCCTTATTTGGCATAAATTATATACATATATTATGTCATTGAGCCCTTTTACCTATTTTTCAGAACTACCACACAGTTTTTTCATTAAGTTTTCTGTGTACGGGGCAGGGATACATATGCACACATCTGTATGAACATGCTTGCAGAGGTCGGAGGCTTAGGTTGGGAGTCTTCCTCAAACACGGTCTACCTTGCTTATTGAGATATAAGGCATATTCACCAAAGCCAGAACTCAAGGTTTTGCTGGCCATTCAGCTCCAGAGAGTCCCTCACGCGAGGATTACAGGCGTGTGCCACCAGGCCTGGCTTTTCACACAGTACTAGGAACCTACCTCAAGTCAGCAAGCACTTTACTGACTGAGTCATCTTCCCACGTCCTGGTCTTTATGTGCCTTGAGTAGCTAATCAATGTGAAGTTCAGCTGTTCTTATAACAGAGCATGTTTATCACCAGACCAATGCTTCATTTCGTCTCCCTGCTATAGTGGTATCCGTCAGGAGGATTATCACGGACACCCCAGTGACACTTTCTCCTCCAAAGTGTTTTGACGTCAGCTGATGAGGTCTGAGGGACCACCTACTCACGCTTCAGCTTTGGGTTTTAAACATCGTCATCACCGTCCATCACTTTTCTGTTGCTGATAAAAGAAATACCCCGACAAAAGCAGTCTAAAGAGGGAAACGTTATTTCGGCTCACAGGTCCAGAGTCCATCACGGCAGGGAAGGCATGGTGGCAGGAACGAGCGAGTAGTCTCATTGCTGCTGCACTCAAGAGGTGGGCCCAGACTCCAGAGCCCATCCCCAGCCCTAGTGACCCATTTCCTCTCCCTGGGCTTTACCCTCTATAGGTCCCGCACTCTTCCTAAAACAAGCCACCAGCTGGAGAGCAAGTGTTCAAACACGTGAGCCTATAGGGGGATGGTTCACTTCCAAAGCACAACAATCAATAACAGGCAATGTTTACTGTGCGGGGCTGCCTTCCTGCTGACACTCAGAGTCAAAACACACATCTGGCAGGCTCGTCATCACTGCACATCCTCAGCATGACATCCAAGCAACGCAAGTAGCTAAGTCTCTCCAAAGTAACACGAGGCCAGAGGGTGTAATCCACTCTCTCAGGACCTCTTGGGATCCAGTGACCACAGCTTTAGGAGGTAAGCTACCTGTAATTTTCCTTTAGAATTAAAATGGTAGATTGTGCTTCCTTGTCATGCCAGGTAACTGTTATTTTCACATTTTAGGAAGGTTTAATAGAAACACCTGAAAGCCTCAGATTTTCCACTGTTACCCACTCCCTGCATCCCTTAAATAAAGAAGCCCATAATTGATTAATGAAAAGCCAAGTCATTTTGGTATTAATACAGTCTCCCCTGGGTGGGCCAGTAACCACATCTGGCAGGCCAGAAACAGCATTGCTCCGTTACACAGCCAGGTAAAACCCTGCAAATCAACACAGCCCACAAAGGGATTTTCGACATTTCCAATCCGGTAATCCATGATAAACGCTTGCCGGGGGTTGGTCAGAGCCCAGGCCCTTTCAGATTTTAAGCCTCTCTGCTTGTTAAAAATGCTTATACCAGATTATTCAAACTTGTTTTACTTTTCCATGAGGAGCCTTAGTACACGACTGCTGCAAACGCTTGGGCACAAAACCACGCTGTCTAATTTCGGCATGCAAACATAGTTAGCCATTAGGCATGGCTTGGTGCTTGGACACTCAGCCTCTGATGTGTGGAGACCTCTCAGAGGATGAACAGGTTAGTCCCCTGCACAGGAGTCCATGATCACCCTTTGTCCCTAAAGCTCAGGTGGGTCCAGTCACAGGTGATACAAAATTAAAATACCACTCTCAGGCTGGGAAGGGGGCTCAGTGGGTAACAGCACTTGCTGCCAAGCCTGAGGACTGGAGTTTGATCCCTGGACCTTCATGGGAGAAGGAGAAAATTGACTCTGGCAAGCTGTCCTCTGACCCCACCTGCACATTACAACACATGCCCCTCCCCCACTGGGTAAATAAAATATAGAAAAAGTGACTCAGTCTTCTCTTCAACCCCTGCTGCTTTTGGAAGACAAGGATGTCCTGGGAGAACACCATGCTCCTAACTCATCCACTCCTTTCAAATAGGACCTTCCTGAAGTCACACTGCTCAGTTTAAGTTCTTACAGTAGTTAATCTTGATAGTCAACACAACAGGATTTAGAATCACTATGGACACAAATACCTGGGTGTCTCTGTGATGGGGTTTCTAGATTAGGTTAACTGGGCTGGGAAGACTCACATTAAATCTGAGCGATACCATCCCATGGACTGGGGTCCTGGTCTGCGAGCCAAGCAACAGCATCCACCTCTGTCTTCTCGCTAGATGCAATGTGACCAGCTGCCTCAAGCCCCGCGGCCATGATGTCCCTGTCAGGACGGACGGTACCTTGAACTAGGATCCAAATAAACCCTTAGGTTGCTTTGTCAGGTTCTGTGTCAGGGCAGGACAAGCGACTAAGACAAATTTTCCCTCTTCAACTTTGCCTCCTGCTCAGTTCCAAAGCCATCTCTTCCGTTAATGATGAGTAGCGCTAACTCCTATACATTTCTTACGTCAGGCTTGGGCTATTTTTTCTCTTCAAATACTGAAGTGATCACATCCGGTGTGTGCCATGAAAGAGCCCAGGGAAGTAACACAACTCTCACGTGACTTTAAGCGAGGGGGTGCGTGCGCTTGGCTTCATCACGGGCTGTGCATGAGGAATCAGTCCACTCGCCAACCTCCTTGGGTTGTGGAGACAGAAAGTGTGAGAAGTGGGCTTTCATGGAATGTTCTCGATCTGCTGAATTCCAGCATATCAATGAAAACAGAGTAGCATAATGAACGGAAGCTAACAAAAGATAAGGCTAGGAAGTGTCTGAAAGGATCATTTAAATCATCAATAATCACAGAAAGATGCTCATTTGTGGTAGCCATCAATGACACACGTGTACAGATAATAGCAAGATTCTGTTTGGTATCCACCAATCTGACTTCTTTTTTATTTGACAGCACACACACACACAATTTAAGCAAATGCACTAGAAACCACTAGCTACACTATACTATTTGTAAATACAGGACAGACGTCGCTAGACAAAGTCACGAAGAATGGGTTTTGTGGTGTTCCAGTGGATCTCTGGGTGCAGGGCAAACCCAATATTTCTGTCCATTAGAGCATGCCTTCTGTATTTTCTAAATTGCCTAAATGAGACAGATACCACCTTTTATCGTTAAGGCAGTGAGATCTGTAAAAACAAGAAATCCATTTTTATCCGGAGAGGCTTATAGTTCTGTCACGTAGCTCTGATAGCCTATCCGGAGGTTAGGTTGTTAACGCAATACAATCCAGAATGCCCTGAGAAGAGTCTCACTTCAGGAATAGTCTAGATCTGGTTGGCCTTTGGCAACTTTGAAGAATTGTCTAGATTGCCTTAATTGTTGTAGGAAGAGGCAGTCTGAAGGTGCGTGGCACCATTCCTGGTTTGGGTCCCGGGACCGAGCAGGAGCCTAGACAGCCAGCTGAACACCAAGTGTGTAGACATTCATGCTCTCTGCTCCCAACTGTGCTTGTGATGCACCTGGCAGCTGCAAGTCTCTGTCTTGACATCCCTGTTGTGAGGGGCTGTACCCTGGAACTGTGAACTACTTATGTGAGGGCATTTTATCACCAAAACAGAAATGAAACCAGGACACTGTGACAGGTTTCTGGGGTTTTCGTTGTTGTTGTTTTGTTTGTTTGTTTGTTTGTTTTAAGAAGCCACAGTTAGACATCCGTATCTGTAGTTCTGTATCCTGTATTTAGTTGACTGTAGATCGAAAATACTTTTAAAATTTCCAGAAATATCTCAAAAGTAAACCTTGGATTTGCCGCACCCTGAGAACCATACTAAGTCCCCAAGAATGACAAGATAGGCAGACACAGCCTGCAGCAGCCCTACTTTCTCCCACGGCCGGGGTCTCGCCTGCATGTTTCATCTTTGAGCCCTGCTTTGCCCTAGTCCTTATTTTCCAAACAACACAGTACAAGAATTCCGTGTGTAGCATTTGTGTTGTATTAGTTAATGGAAGCCACATGAAGCCCTTTAAGGGCGGTGGGAGGCTGCATGGGTTCTATGCAGAAACCACGCTGTCGCATAAGGGACTTGAGCACCCATGGCTTTGGTTATCTGGAGAAGTCACAGGACCCACCCTTTGCCAGTACTGAGAGATGACAGTACCAGGAAATACAAACAAAAATGTGGTCTGTTTGTGTGTTTATATAAGCTTAATGTAAATAAACTCATGGATTTTATTTTGTTATTATTAATTTTTGGGTGAAAGTCCTTTATTTTTTTACTTTTGCTTAAAGTGTTTGTTTGTTTGTTTTTGGTTTTTCGAGACAGGGTTTCACTGTGGCTTTGGACCCTGTCCTGGCACTAGCTCTGTAGACCAGGCTGGTCTCGAACTCACAGAGATCCGCCTGCCTCTGCCTCCCGAGTGCTGGGATTAAAGGCGTGCGCCACCATCGCCCGGCTGCTTAAAGTGTTATGACAACAACTAGTCAGAGTTATTTTCAGTTCACGTGTGCAGCGACTCAACCCAGGCAGAGGGGTAAGTGTGTGAGTTCCCACACTCAGCTAGCCTGGCTGACCCACAGAACTCCACAGGCCTTGCAGGGGTGCAGCAGCAGGAGGCACTCCACCTCAGACCTGAGCTCAGCTGCCCAGCTCAGGCTGAAAGCATCCAGATGTGGACTGGGCTCTCAGGCTCCTCAAGAGCTGATAGCCTTGGAGGCCAGTGCTGCCTCCCCAGTCTCACAAGAGGGGTACAGGGCCTGCAATTCTCACTTCTCATCCTGCTGATGCTCCGTGACCCCCACAGCCACTAAACACACAGTCAGCAAAAGCACATCTCTTTGTTTTGCTTTCGGTTTTGAAATAGGGTCTTGATAGGTAGACCAGGATGATGTTGAAAAGCAGATAACCTTGTGCTAATCTTGCCAGCATCCTCCTGCCTCGGCCTCCCTGGTGCTGGGATTACGAGTGTAAGCCATCAACCCAGGCCTAGCACACTGATTTTTATTTCTCTTTTACATTTATATATAGCTACATGATTTTCCCATAGAAAGTCTGAATGCATGTGAGTCGGTCCGCTTTCTACTATGTAACCCGTGAACCCATAAAGAAGACAGGCTGACTCCAGCTCAGCTTCAGAACTTCTGACTATGAGTCACTGGCCTCTAACCCTTTATCAGGAGCTGAGCATGTGGAACAGAATATTGCCCACTGCATGGCCAGGAATCCTGAGAGTCGGGACGGACCAAAGTAGCCTTATCCCCTAAGAGCTGGTTCCCTGTGATGCAAGGATTTTCCATTAGGCTCCACCTCTTAAAGGTTCCTCCATGTGCCTGATGGCCCCAAGCCCTAACTAACTAGGTCTTTAAGGGACACTTAGCCAAACCATGACAATAGAATAGCACAATAGCACTACTTTAGGTGAATCATTAACTTCTTGGAGCAGTTCTTCCTATCCCAAGCTTAAAATTATTATTTTTTTTTCTTCTATGTGTACGGGTTCTTTGCCTGATGTCTGTCTGTGCATCACATGTGTGCCTGGTACCTGTAGAGGCCAGAAGATGGCATCATGTTCCCTGGAGTTTCAGACAGTTGTCAGCTGTCATGTGGGTGCCAGCAACTAAACCTGGGCGTGCTCTTAGCCACCGAGGCATTTCTCTTTCTAGCCCTTCTGGGGACCAGAAGAGGGTGTCAAATCCACTAGAGCTGTAGTTACAGAGTTGTGAATGTCTCAGTGTGGGTGTTTGGAGAGAAAAAAAAACCTTCCTCTGCAATAGCCACAGTGATCTTAATTGCTGAGCCATTTCTGCAGCCCAGTAGATATTGACTTGTCTTTTATCCACTATACATATTAAAATGTTTCCTCTAGTTCTTTCTGACATATGTAATATAATGTGACATATGTAATATCAAATTGATTGTGTTTACCACTTTAAAATTATTTTATCTATTTCAGTTGGCAGCAATGTTAATTTGTGTCTACAGAGAGTAGAATGATGAGATTATGGATGTAGTATGTCTACAGAGAGCAGTGTGATGAGATCATGGATGTTGTGTGTCTACAGAGAGCAGTGTGATGAACTCATAGATGTTGTGTGTCTACGGAGAGCAGTGTGATGAGCTCATGGATGTTGTGTGTCTACACAGAGCAGTGTGATGAGATCATGGATGGTGTGTTCACGTTGCAGAAAGTTCAGCCTTAGTGGCAATCCAGGCTGCAATTCCAGCCCCAGGGGATAGAGACAAGAAGACAAAGGAAGTATCACACCAGCCTGGGTTACAAATAAGTGCCCTAACCCAACCAACAAAACCATTAAGATTCAATCAAGATAATCAGCATATCCAGTGCCTTACCCCTGAGAACCACAGGTGTTTTTGCCCAGTGTCTGAGCTGACAGATGCTAATCACACTGAGTATTGCCATCTCCACTGTCATCTTTATCCTAAACAGAAGCTCTGACCCACTCAGCAGCAGGCTTCCAGCCTTACTTCTTCCCTGATAACCTTCCATCTACTTTCAATCTCTACAGCATCATCTGTTCTACATATTTCATATGAGTGGAATCATACAGCGCTTCTTCCTTTGTATTTATTTGGTTTATTTCACTGAGCAAAGAGTTTTTTAAGATTCACCCATAGAGTACACGTAGCAGAGTGCTTGTCATCTTATGGCTAAACAATATTCCACTGCATCCTGCACTGTATTTATCACTCACCAGCTGATTGACATTTGAGTTATGGATTATTGACCACTGTGGCTTCCACTGCTATCAGTTTTGAAATTTAAATTTAAATTCTGTTTTCAGTTTTTGTAGTGGGGAAGGGGCATGTGTCAGGACCTTGAGCATGCTAGACAAATGCTTTACCACTGAGTTTCACCAGCAGCCCCCTTTGGTTCTCAGGTATTTTGAGTGCATACCTTAGGACGGAATTGCCAGGACATACTAGTAATTTGTGTTTACTGTGGGGAGCCATGCGCACTTCTGTTGCTCTTCATCTTGTGCGGTGCTGCTGGCAGCTAGAGCCAGGAGCCACCTGCTCTCTGAGTCAGATCAGAAGGTTCATCTGCCCTCTTCC
Source organism: Alexandromys fortis (assembly GCF_014885135.2). Lineage (NCBI taxonomy): Eukaryota > Metazoa > Chordata > Mammalia > Rodentia > Cricetidae > Alexandromys > Alexandromys fortis. The sequence goes on from NW_026067911.1 coordinate 1,591,185, forward strand.
TCTTCAGAGAGAAGCATCCCCAGTGAAAGAGGGGAGGTCTAGGCATCCTGCTAGTAAAATATTTGGGGCCAAGATCACAAAGTGTTTGTTGCTCCTGTGGCCCAAACACAGATTTTGTACCCAACCTTCCTCTGATCCCAAAGGAACCTCAGAACCGCGTCTTATTTATTAAATCCATTAATGGCTTTGCATGTGTGTGTGTGTATATATATTTCTGTGCAGGTGTGCCTCTGTGTACATGTTTGTGCATGTGAGGGTGCATGTGTATGCACTAGGATTACAAGCTCCTGGCATTTTTATGTGAGTACTGAACACAGAATTCATGTCTTCATGCTTGCACAGAGAGCATTTTACTGATGGAGCCATCTCCTAGCCCTTGAAGTTAGTCCTTTAAAGATTTTAGAAATTTGTATGCCAGGCGGTGGTGGCACACCCTTCAATCCCAGCACTCAGGAGGCAGAGGCAGGAGGATCTCTGTGAGTTTGAGGCCACCCTGGTCTTCAAGAGCTAGTTTACAGCTAGGGAAGAAAGAAAGAAAGAAAGAAAGAAAGAAAGAAAGAAAGAAAGAAAGAAAGAAAGAAAGAAAGAAAGAAAGAAAGGAAGGAAGGAAGGAAGGAAGGAAGGAAGGAAGGAAGGAAGGAAGAAAGAGGGAACGAAGGAGGGAAGGAGGGAAGGAAGGGAGGAAGGAATTTGTATATAAGGTTATTTCCCAGATGTTTTCTTCTATTGCCCAGAAACTTTCAAAAACCTTTATATACCTGTCCCTAATCAGGTCCACCTCTGGGTCTCCTGTATTCTGAGCTGGGCTCAAGCTCACTCTACAGCTGAGGATGACCTTGAGTTTATCCTCTTGCCTCTGTAACCTGAGTGCTGGGATTACAGAGAGGGTCACAAGGGCCGGGGCCGAGAGTGGAACTCGGGACTTCCTGTGTGCCAGGTGAGTGTTCTACCAACCAAGCCACATCCCTGGACTAAGAACCTCTGCTCTAAATTATTTTCATAATTACTCCCTTTTCTCTTTGTGTGTGTGTTCTGTGCAAAGCCTGAGTTTTGGAATCTTCTTTGATAACTCTCCACCTTTAATTTACAGAGTCAGGGTCTCTCAATTGAACCCAGAGCTCACCAATACACCCTCCTTATTCACAGAGTCAGGGTCTCTCAATTGAACCCAGAGCTCACCAATATAGCTAGTCAGTTACTTTTGGGACCCTGTCTCCATGTTCCTAGTATTGACCTTCAGGTGGGTCACCACACCCACCCAGAATTTTTAAGTATTCTAGCAATCCACAGTCAGGCCCTCATGTTTGTGTGGCAGACACAGACAGCACAGAGCTATGCCTCCCAGCACCCCCAACCTCAGCTGTTTTTTTCTGTGATGGCCAACAGTGCCCACAGCTTCAGTCCTATAATCTTTGTTAATGATCCAGAGTCTTAGTAGATGTCTTTCCTTCACCCCAGCCCCAAGCAATGTAAACATAGTGAGTACATCTTTAAGAACTAGCTTCCTCTGTCTCTAATGTATATTGGTGTGTTTACACAGAAGGCTCTGACGTAAACCATCATCCAAGTTACCAAAACTTCTGCTGTTCCATGGGAAATGCCTATGAGTCATGGGTATAACCAGGAAGTCAGTGGCTTGCATCAAGGACTAGGGGCATAGTAACTGTCACTTAAGTCGGGTGGCCCCTCTGCCAGTGAGAACATAGAAGCAAGAAGTTTAAAAAGCTGACTGTGCCATTTAACCCATTATAGTCTTGTTTTCCTCATGTGTAAGTACTTCCCTTAAAAAACTAAACAACAAACAAACAAACACAAAATCAATAGACTTGGGAAGGGAGTCTCATTTATGAATGATGATGGAATTCTCTGACACTGGCTTTTACTAATGACGTCATGGAAGACAGAGAACCCTTCATATGCTCTATGACTTCACCTCCCTGGCTCACAGATTAAGACTGAAAGTGCCAGATAACCACTGAGAAGCCCATTACCTTACCTGACCACGTTAAGAGAATTTAGCAGCTAAGTGGATGATTGGTGTATGTTCATGTGTTCATGTGTGTACAGGTGCACAAGTCATATGTGTAAAAGCCAGAGGACAACTTCGATGTCATTGCTCAGGAGCTGGTCACCTTTTTTAAGTCTCTTAATTTCAAGACAGGATCTCTGCCTGTCCTAGAACTCACTCTAAGGCCCCAGGGACCTGTGCTTCACTCCCACAGCCCTGCCTGGTTTTGTTTGTTTGTTTGTTTGTTTTGTGTTTTAAAAAAGCTTCTGGGATCAAACTGAGTCTTCACCCTTGCAAGGCAAGCTCTCTCCAAACTGAACTGTCTCTCCAGCCTCAGCTCAACCCTCTTATCATCTTAGTGAAACCTGTTCATCACACCAGCTGTGTGTAACATAAACCCATCTAACTCGGTCCGTGGGAAGGAGGAAATGACTAGGAGCACCTACAGGACAAATAGCTTCTTGAAGATAAAATCTTAATCTGGGTCTAATTACAGAATTACGCATCCCTCTAAAGTTGTTATAAGCAATTATGGGCATTCAGTTAGTAAAGCGAGGGCCTTTATTCGCTTTGTGGACAGGGACATGAAGAACGAGGTCAGCAGATAAAGTCAAGATGATTCAGGCGGCAATCCCACTCAAAGCGGAAGTTGTTTGTCCAAATGCAATCGTCCTCCACATCTCTTAGACGCAGAGGCATGCTAATTTTCCTGATGTGTTCAGGAGTCAGAGCTTGGTGGGCAAATGATAAGGCGATGTGCACTAAAAAGTTTTCATTACGTGTGTGTGTGTGTGTGTGTGTGTGTGTGCGCGTGCGTGTGTGTGTGCGTGTGTGTGTGCACATGTGTGTGTATAGTATATGGAACAGGGCAAGTGTCGTGACTTGCATCCTCTTCTTTTCCGTCTCCTCTGTTGATTCCAGGGGATCAAACTCTGCTCATCAGGCTTGGCAGCAAGCTCCTTTCACTTGCTGAGCCGTCTCACCAGCCCTGCTATGTGCATTTTTAATAGGTTGTTGTTAGATAAGGATTTAGACTACATCTGTAAAGGTTCCTGGGAGGCCGATGAACTTGGCTCCTTCTTAGCTAAGTTATCTAAAATACTTTAAATACTTTAAAATAAAACTAATCCCTGCACTGGTGGGTTGAAAACTTTTCCTATCCCCAGGGCACTAAAATAATACCCTTTCCAACAGCAGGGGAAGTATTTTAGGCGACAGTTCTCTAGTTATAACAAGGCAAGTCAATTTTTAGGAATTAGGGATGCTAATCACGGTGTCTCAAGATGTGCATTGCCGGGGAGTGGAATGCGAGACCACAAACCGTCAGGATCGCTGTGTGCCTCGCTCTTAGGAGGAGATGGAAACAGGAGGGAAACTCGGCTTCCTGGTCCCTCCACAGCCTGATCTATCACAAAGGTCAAGATAATTGGCCACATAGAGCCAAATCAACACCACTCCTCCTCTCCAGCCTAGCAGATAAGCAGGGAAACTCAGCTCCCTGCCGGGCTAAGTGGTGGCTAGCCTAGGTGGAGGAGGAGAAAGGTCCGAAAATATGCATGCAAGAACACAAGGCCCTGTAATGACGCCATCAGATTAGCATTAAATATATTTGACAATCAATCGAGATACTGCGGGCTGCCCCCAAACATGCAGGAAACCGGTCGAGGGATTTCACCAGACTATTCTCTCTTGTGTTTGTGCCTTTCTAGTGTTTTAGACTTTTAAACTCCCGACGTTACAAATGTACATATTAACAAACGAAATCACAGTAAATGTACATTCTGGTTCAATGCTATCATTAGAATATAACCACGTGAGAATTCTGCTTTCCGTAAAAGCTCAATTAATCTTAACGACTCCTAGTCAAAGCAGTGTTGGCTGAGGAAGAAAAGGCGTTGGGAAATGCCCACAAAGAGGCTAGAGCCGTGCTCAGTTGGCAATGTGCTGGCCTTGTGAGCATGAAGACAGGAGTTCAATGCCAAAGCCCACGTTAAGAGGTGGTGTAGGAGGTCCTTCTGTCTTTGTGTTGCTTTCATTGGTTAATAAAGAAACTGCTTTGGGTCTGTCGATAGGGCAGACCTTAGGCGGGGGAGACAGAACCGAATGCTGGGAGAAGGAAAGAGACAGGGAGACGCCATGAAGCCACCTGAGATAGGGATGCTGGGAATTTGCCCTGAGCTAAGCTAGCCGGCTGGCTGGGATGAACAAGCAGCCTCCCCCTGCAACAAAAAGGCCAAGCACAAGGGCACCGATTAATAACCCTGGCACCCAGAAGCGGAGACAGGTGTACAACCAGAGTCTACAGGTGAGTTTCACACTAGTAAGAAGATAAGGTGGCCAGCAGGGACCGAGAGCAATAGCAGTCTTCACAATCCTGTGAGTGTGTCTCCCACTCAGGCCCCCACCGCCA
>NW_026067911.1:1596075-1623812 GCF_014885135.2 Alexandromys fortis
ACTGAGTACACTGTGGCGCACAGACATATATATATATATATATATATATGCAAAATACCCATATGCACATTAAAAAGAAATCTATCTGGGTCATCGGGATGGGTCCATGGGGAGAGGTACCTGCTATCAAGCCTGATGATCTGATTTCAGCTCCACGACACACATAGCAGAAAGAAGAAACAAGTCCTTCAAGTTGCCCTCTGACTTCCACACACAGCATGGCATTCACACATAGCTACAGGCATACACTAACACAGACACACTCAATAAATGCTTAATTGTTTTAAATTAGAAAATGGGAAATATCTCCCTCAAAAGATAAACCACGGGGAATAGGAGGAAGCTTCACTTAAGAGGGTGAAACAGGATTGAAAAAATAAGACAGGAAAACTGATGGGGTTTGAAGAAAGGACTGAATTCCTCTCCCAGGAAGTTGAGCCAAGATCTCAGTACACAGCAGCCATTTGAGCGTGCCCGTAAAGTCCTAGAGGGAACGCACTCCAGGGCTGGGACCACAGGACAAGGCGGGGCAAAGCTCTTTTCTGAGGCTCATTGAAAAGGACAAAATGGGTCCCTTTTAAAAAGAACAGTCACAGCCGCTGCCATGCGTTCAAGTCGTTCCTAATTAGCCCAGAGTAGGTTTGTCCCCATGTTCCAGGAAGTGTGGACAAGCACAAAACGGCACTCAGTGTTCACGGGGGTATAATGCCTGCCGTGGGTGGGAGTGGGCAAGATTATTTATTTTATAAAAAAGGAAGGGCTAAGTATGGAGAAAATGATCACAAAAGAAAACGTGGGCCCTTCGGAGAAAATATGGGGGAAAGTAACCAAAGACCGCGTGAAAGGCAAACCCTTGGGGGCACCAGCGAGGACTGATTGCCTGGGTCATAGAGAGCAGAAATAAGCTCAACAGGCTTTGTGGCCCAGGGCTATTAGCACATTTAAAGTTTTCATCGTTGTTTGCGGCAGGTTAGAGCCACAATTCTTGGCTTGTTTGCTCTCAGATGCACAGCAGAAACATATGTGGTGCAAAGCAGCTGGCTTCATGACATCAGCATGAAGGTAGACACACCTGTAATGTGTGTAGTGTGATACCATTTGACACAGGAGACAAGAGGCTCCCAAAAGAAGATGCGTTTCCAAGAAACAGGGCAGGAGTTGATGGCCTCCTTCTTCCTGAGCCCGTTCCTCTCACCATCAGCGGGCTGCAGGGAGAGCTCACTGCAGGGCAGACGAACTCTGGTAACACTGGCTCCTTCCCACTGTCTTCTGGGCAGATGGGACGGGGTTGTAGCAGAAAGTTCTCTGAGTAAGCCAGCAAGTCTGTCCCGTACAGCCCATTGTGTACTAACTAGACAGTTAGGAACAGGGTAGATTAACTCGATGGTTAGGACCATGTTTTAAGGCTTGATATTGTGAATTCAAGTGAGACCTTTTAGTAGAACGTACACGGAGTCTGGGATTCAGAGAACCAGGCTGTCCTCAAACTCAGAGATCCACCTGCCCCTGCTTCCCTAGCGCCAGGATTAAAGGTGTGTACCACCACATCTGGCCCATATATGTAATCTTAATATGTAATCAGAATAAAATATAATGAGTTACTATACTTTTTATAGCCAAGTCTTGACTCGAGTGTGTGTTTGGCACGTATAGCACATCTTAATAAACAAACAACCGATCAATTTCAGACATTTAAACGTTTTCCATTGGATCTGGTCTTAAAGGTGGGTTCACTTGGTAGATATTAAGAATCAGCGCCTTAGCCAGTTTTGATGCTGTTTTCAGGACTCAGGAGGTAGAGGCAGGCAGATCTCTGAGTCTGAAGCTAGCCTGGTATACAGAGTGAGTTCTAGGATAGCCAGAACATAACAAAGAAATCCTGTCTCAGACAAAAAAAAAAAAAAAAAAAAAAAAAAAAAAAAAAAAAAAACAAAAAAAAAAAAAAAAAAAAAAAAAAAAAAAAAAAAGACAAAACAAAAACCTCCAAAGAACACACAAAAAAACCCAAACAACCAAAACAACCAAAAATAAAAAAAAAACCCATACAAAACCAAACCAAACCAAACAAATCAAACAAACAAATAACCCCAAAACAAATCAAACAACCCTCCCCCAAAGAACCAGCCTTTCTTCCCAGTGGTGGGACCTCAGGTTCTCAGTGACCCCAGTTGTGGCACCTGAGGTTCTCAATGGTCCCAATTATGGTACCTCAGGTTCTCAGAGGCCCAAGCTGTGTCACCTCAGATTCTCAGTGACCCCAGTAGTGGCACCTCAGATTCTCAGTGGTCCCCCCTTGACAAGAGCCTCCCCAAACAGACAGTTAAGTTCTTGACAATTGTGGGATGAGTTTTCATAGGCCCTGTCACTCATTCCTCACAAAACCTAGTTGTAGGTGAGGTGTGGGTGTTGAGGTATTCCATGCTGAGCAGCATAGGACCAACAGAGACCATGAGACACTCAGAAATGGATGCTCACAGCGATGCAATCTCTGGCCACAGTATCCCACTGTAGCATGGTCCCTTTGGTGCCAGTCTGTGCATTCTGCTAGTCCGTCCGTCCATCCATCCATCCATCCATCCACCCATCCATCCATCCACCCACCCATTGTTGTCAATATGTTCCAGGTACTGACTATGAATGGACATAAATAGCAAGAGGTCTGGGAAGGAACTTGTTCCTGGAGAGAAGAATCCCAGAGGTGACATGGGTGGGGGTTTCTGTGTGCACACATTCAGCCTCCGCTTGAACCATACAAAGATATATTTCCAATTTTGTACAACTTTAAAAAAATCTATATGTCAGATAAATTGCATTGTTCAAAGTTCATTTTTGTGTGACATTCAAGACGTACACGTTTGGTATTGGATGGCTAGTTTAAAGCTAGTATCAAGGAAGATTCCGTCATGGATGTCAGCTCTCACCAAGATGGTGTGGCTGTGGGGCAAAGTGGGAGGCCAGGAGGAGCCTTGCTGTGGACGGAGGAAGGATGCAGACAGAGCGCAGCTTCATGACCACACAAGGCATCCCATCTCACAGCATCATGTGCTGCTTCTCATTCCCGGGTAGGGTACCAGGCAGCATCAATGAGCATTTGTTGAGCACTCTTTGCAATGGTTATCTCTGTGCGCTGGACAATGAGTGAGGTGGGGGGAGTGATCAAACCCACATGAGAAATAAGCCTTAACGGCAACAAACAATTTGTCAGGCACCCTTTTCATTCATTCGTTCATTCATCAACATTTGGGCGCCATTGAGAGAATTAAATGATTTAACCCATCTCATTCATCATCCAACCAGGGAACAAATTGTAAAAGTCGTGCTTTTCTAGATTACCCGACAGGGGACAGATGAAGCTGTGGAGGGAACCGTGAAGGTGACAGATTGTGAGCCAGTCTTACAGGCAGTTGGATGATAGGCGCTCATGTATCCTAGCTAAGGATGGGAGACAACTGCACTTTTTAAGAACTATGTACTTATACCCACAGTTTCAAGGGAGGGCAGCACAAGAAAGTGCAACCAATAATGGAGACCTATCTCTGTAGCATTTGCTCCACAAACAATACGTACTTAATTTAGGCCAGAACTATTCAAGGGGGTTGGGGAGTTGAGAGATAGGGGCTGCTCAGACCACCAGGCTGGTGAGCAGCAGAATGGGGGCTCCAGCAGAGTTCTCCCTAATTGGAAGAGCCTGGGTTATGCTGTTTCCGGGCACCTAATTACCCATTGCTTGCTTTCTCATTCCTTCAGCTGCCTGCTCCAAGGTGAAGACTTCTCCAGTCACCGAGGCTGGCTCAGCTGCCTCCTCAAGCAGACTTTGAACTAAGGCGCTCTGCATCTGGGCCATCGGTCAGTTCCTGAGTCCTCCATCAATGTGGGGAAAGCACAGGGGCAGAGGAAGTGAATAGATCGTTTTAAGCATTTTACAAAAGTTGAGATACTAGCCTCAAAGCCCAAGGCTTGATTCCACAGGCTAACCAAATGCTGTATTGCTGCGATATTCCCTCAGTTGTTACTATTCTATTGAAACATCTCCTTCCAGATGTGGAGATGCCCAGATCTGGCACATGAACCCAAAAACCAGGTGTCTTCCTACAAAGGAACAAAACTCAAGAGTTAACGTGGATGAAGCAAACAAAGAATGGCGACCAGGCTTTTAGAGTCTGCAGCAGCCTTATCCGTTACCAATACCCTAAGGATGGCTGTTGCTTCATCACACCATAGCCTTGTCAGCTTAACTCATTTGTCTAGGTGGTGGCACAGCTGAGGTTAATGCCCAAGTCCATTTCGCACCAAGGTTCATTACACAGGACCCAGCCTTCTGTCTACTATATGTATGTAAGTTCACTGCATTATCAATTGCTTTGTAGATGGATGGAAACAGGCCTCCTTTTCTCTCACCAAGCCCTGATCCTCTTTGGCTGCTCCATCGCCATGAGTGTCTCTCTAGCCAATAGCTATTGTAACGATGTTTAACTCTTTACACAGGGAAAGGAGTAGCCAGTCCCCCCTGTCTTTTTTTCACATGGGTACAACTTCCGTTTTCCTAGACTGGCTTTAGGCTTAAGGAGACCTATTGAATTCTAATTTAAAAAACATGTCATTGGACATTGAGAAGACACCCGCTATTAAGAGAACATAGCTTTCAAAGGATTAGAACATGAGAAAGTGTCAGGGCAATAGGCATGTGAGAAACATGTATCTTTCAAGTCTTTAAGTCAAAACACAGCCACCCTTTAAGCATATCTCCTTGTTACTTCTGAAAGTTTCCCTGACCTCCCTGTAGGACTCCTTTGGCACACGTCATATGTATGTAGAACATGAGCTACATGCCAGCTACACAATGGTATCCTTGCTCTCAGGGAACTTAAACTCTAGCAAGGAGGACAGACACCATCCCCACAACCACAAATCTCACACACACACAGGTCTTCTCAGGGCCAGGCAGGAACGACACTCAGATACTGTGTAGAAAAAACTCACTCTGTGAGGGATGGGATAATTTTTCTGATTCTGCTGTCGAAGGCACGGTGCTGGTCTTTGGAAGCTGACCCAGTTTTATCCCATTTATGAGGAAGATGACCAAAGCCAACCAGCCTGTCCCAAACAATAAGCACCAAGTCCCACAGAGAGCTTGTCTCAAAAAACAAGATATACAGTTTCTGACTCACAGCATCTAAGACATGCATATCACATGTGTACTCATACCCCACACCCACACAAATGCACACATACATGTACTACATGCACACACACACACACACACACACACAAAATAAAAATAAAAGCAAAACCCCAGGTAAGTGTGCTTTGCTCTGAGCTCTGGAGCAGCTAAAATCAAGTGGCAGGCTGCGCTGTAGTTATGTCTTTCTAAGTGCTGGTTTGAATCGTACGAAATTGCCGCTTTCATAGGTCAAAAGTGGCTGAATATGGTGATTGAACACAAGTTCTACTAATTCGGCGTTTCCCTACTCTATCGACGGTGGCCGTGCATGAAGGACTGTGGGACAAGGCACAGCACGAGGGACAATGACTAGAAAAGGACGCACGAGAACGGCAACGACATCCGTCCCGCATGGCGCCAGCGACCATTCTGCTGTTTGCTATTTTTGACTGTGATCAGCACCCACACAACGCAAAATTCACCACCTCAGTCTTTGTGGGCGCCCCGTTCGGCAGTGCTAAGTGGGCTCACACGGCTGGGAAGTCGACCACAGACCCTCATTTTCCCACAACTTGCAAATGAGATCAGTCTCATCAAGGCCTCACGAGGGGCTTAGGCTGGCCGTGTCAGAGGAGCCAGTCAGGAAATGAGGATGAAACATTCTAAGCTTTAATATTAGATTTCATTTTAATATCAGACCTTTATTGAAATCTAATTTTCCTGCCACACGCCAGCTCACGGGAGGTATTTATTTTAATGATTTCCAGGGGGCTCACAGGTGTTGCACGCTACTCCCCCTGTTCTGCGGCGCATCCGCCGTCCCCTGGGAGGAACCCTTCCATTATGCGGTCACCCCACCTACTCCTACTCCCCACCCCTGCCCCGTTTCCACTGTCTCATCGCTGAATTTCACCACTTGAGACTTCTGATACTTTTAAAGCCAGTGTTGAATATGGAAATTACACATTTTATTTCCCTAAACCAAAGCTCTGAACTAAATACAGTTGTTCTTACTATACAGTCTTGGGAATGAGAAAGGTAAGGGAGACAGAGTTATAGGTGAAAACTATCCATTAATATTTGCATTAAAATGTTTTCATACTAATATTGGATACCAAAACAGAAAACTCCCATCACGGGGAAGGTATGCACAACCTGGATTACTGTCAGGAGGTGGCATCATCAGCCCCACCCCCACCCCCCAGGGAAGTAAATACTTGTTTGAATGACTCCTGGATGGTGCAATGGAAGCTCTCATTTTAACAAAAGATGCCCAAGGCCACACAGAGAAGACAGGTGAGGAGACTGGAGGAGAGGAGAATGCAGGGCACTTGGTCTGGGTAGAGAAGGTTCAGGCTGATTTTTCTAATACTATAAACAAAATTTCAGTGACTACAAACTATCAGATTACTGCACTGAAAAAAGACATACTTCCTGTAGAAACAAAAAAAAATAACTGGGGGAGAAAAAGGGGGCATCCTTGTAAGAACAGCATTATTATAATTTGGAATACTCTCATGAAAATTCTATAAGAAACAGGATGTTTTAAAGTGGGTTATGAAGTATATTGAGTGGTTTTCGGGTTATTCTTTAAGGTTATTTAAGATTTTTAAGAAAATGGTCATGCATCAATAATCTCATATTTACTTACATTTGACAAGCACACATATCTAAAGTTTGCCAATGGAAATCAACCATTAGTAGGACCTTATAATAAGCCATCTTATAAATTAAAACTTTTATGAGATGCATCTTTTGTCAACTGGAATGTGGCTGTCAGAGCATTGTCATCCCCTGAGCACCTGACAAGGGTTGGAGCGGTGAGATGTCTGCAGGAAGGAGCCTCTTCCATGCTGCTATGGAGGGTTCCTGCTCAAGCCAAGTCTCCGCCTCACAGGGGAATTGTGAACTTCAAAAGAAAATGGGTGATGCGGAACTCGTCCCTGAACAGTAAATTCAGCACAGGGTTAAGAACGTGACACAAAGGTAGTCGAATACAAGCGTATTTGCACACTCATGCTCCTAACTAATAAAAGGACTAGGTGTAAACAATATGCATCTCCCCTTCTGTGTTCTCCACTGTAAACACATGTGTGTAGCCTGTTGCTCTTTAACATGGAAACTCGCCTGTGAACGCATACATAAGCTCACACGCCAGGCCATGAGCTACTCTTCTGCAGATAACTTGCTTGAGTTGAAAACTGAGGGTGAACATGTTAGACCTTTGAATGTGGTGTGTGGAAAGGACACTGTCCAAATCTGACTTCAGGGAATTTTGACCTGTCGAGATGTGTCAGCCACACAGAAGCCAAAGCTTGCTTTTCCCCTTTCAAAAAGGAAGTCTACTAACTTCAGTCCACCCTCAGGGACAAATGACTGAACCAATTATAGATATTGATTTTTGCTTATTATTTTTGACTGTCCCAGGTAACACTCCAGAAAATAAAATGGAGAATTGCAGAATCTCTATGCTGGGTGGACCCCTTCAAGGTAACTAAATCTTTGTCTTCATCTCCCAGCGACAAAAAGCAGAATATCTTCCTGGACATGACCTGGTTAGAGTCCCTGGCAAAATCCAAACCCACTCGTCTGCTAGACACCTACTGCTGGGGTGTGCTCCACTCTCACACCAGATTCTAGAAAATGAAAGCCTCTGAATGCACAGACACCCGAGCCTACTTCCTGATGCAGAAAACATCTGGATGCAGGCATGAAGCTGTACTGATTCCTACACCTTGAATCACTGCACACAAAGCAGAACAAGTCTGTGTGTCGGGACCGTGGCCGGCAGCCTGGTGCCTTCAGACCAAGCTCACCATGCAAATCCAACAATGGTTCAATTTATCTGCACCTCAGTCTGCAAAATGGGAGAACCGGCAATGCCACATAGCTCAGAGGACAGAAGCAGAGGTGGGATATAAAAAGCCCCCAGCTGCCTAACACAGGCCCGCCATGGTTCATGCACATACCTGCTCTGGTGGGTGTGTCCTACTTACACTGACAAAGAAGGCCCTCAAGACACAGGACCATCAGGCACAACCTAAGAAAGCCCAGGGGGGAAAAAGATAAAAAGAAAACTCTCTATGAGGTGCAGAATAAAAGGGAAGGAATACACCCTGGCATATTTGAGTCTGGCAAGAAATAATGTCATTTTTGAAATTACAGGTAGATGTGTTTCCTCTCCCAGCCCCCACTCTCTTTTCTAGCGCGTTTTGGCGAGCTATGGAAAATGAATAGAAGAGACAAAAAAGTACTTTGCCCGGCAGGAATACGGAATTGTAAAAGCACAGACAGCATACAGAGGCACTGCCATTCACTCACAAAGAATTTTGTGCATGTAGATGGCTGATTAATTGCCGGCCTGCCTAGACGAAGCTGCAACAAGCCAGATACTGTCAGCATGCCATCGGTTACCATGGAAATGCACAAGGTTCCTGTTTCTGACAGACCCTTGAATACTGGATAGATTGTGCCATATGTAAATAAGGCAGATTAGTTTTCCTATATCTTCCAGACAAGGTTAGACAAAAAAAACTATATCTGTTTAAACATACTCTCCAGCCTCTTAGACGCAACGAGTGAAACAGGCATCTTTCTTAGGAAGCTGAACCCAGATTGTTAAAACCGAAAGACACTTATAAAAAAAAAATCACCCAAAAGATGCAAAATACATGGCTCATACGCAGGGGACGGCTTCAAACTTGGCCGCGCAAGGCACACTTACTTTTGTTTTGTAGCCAGAAGTTGGGCCTTGTGCTGTTCTTTTTTGGGTTATCTGTCACCAGACAGTGATTTCTACAGTATTAGGTTAGACACCGCATATTATGTCTGTAATTTATGTGTGCTATGCTGGCTGATGAGCAAACCACAAAACCGGTATAATAAACCAAATCTGAATGTTTTAAAATGCTAAACTCTGCAACATGGGCGCTCACTTTGATGTTATGCTGGTGTGTATTTATTTCTTTTTTTCTTTTTCTCTTAAAAAAATTGTTTCTGCTAGAACTAGTGAACTTCTTAACTTCAAATTTCAACAATGTATAATTTATTAATAAGCTCAGTCTGATGCTACTTCAGGGAAATCTTCTAACCATCAGCAGGATATTCTAAAGGGCACAGTGGCTGAAGTTCCCACAGAATTTACAGCATCTGACCACTTTCCTGATGTTCACGTGCAAATAAGAAGATTTAGATTTTAATGCATTTACTTAATAATGAAAATATCCCCCAAACTAGGGAACATTTCACGGGAGAGCACCACTGAACAGTTCTTGAATACTTCCTAAAATGTGAATTTCTCAGAATACAATGTTGCATAAGCATTATCCTGAGGTTTTAATAACCATATTTGTAGATGCATTCTTTTGGATTTTCTGTGGATAATTACATATGAAATCTCCATAGTTAAATTAATATATACACATGCTTTTCAAATGGATACAACATAGCAACAACAGTGGTTACTGTAATTACTCAAATTACCCAAACTTCTCTAAGTTTCCATTAACAATGTCTCTCTTATCTGGATGAAGGTAACACAATTATTTTTATTTTATATCAATATATTAGAACTGTCAGCGCAGTACACTACACTATGTCATGCCCACATCTTATAACACAGAGAATGTATATTAAACACGAATGCCTCTTTGTTATTACATATTATCTAAAATTTTTAAAAAATATTGTCTACATATTTTCACGTAAATAATATACTATTTAAAAGCACCAGCTTTTCGTATTTTTCACTTTTCTCCTTGCAAAAGTCTCTTCGCATTCTTCAATATGGACACAATACCAAGTGGGTAGTTTTCGTAATGTTTTTTTAAAAAGTTAGCAAGCATATTATACCAATACAGTCATGAAGAAGAGATCCAGGGAATGGTTTGAACGCATTGTGGGCAAGTGAGTGGAGGATGTATTTCCTCTGGTGTTCGTTTGTTTTACACAGAACCACAAATGCATCTCCTGCCTTTGAACACGTCCCTGTTCCTTTTCCATGACCTGCAGACAGCACCTCATCCTGCCCTTTAAAGCTCCTAATAAGCACGCACTGGGCTTTTTGAAGGGTCACATATAATACTAATGTCTGTGCTTTTTATTGGAAATCTCAAGCCCTTTATCTATGAGCACGCATAATTGATGATTCAGTCGTACTTGTATCCTTGAAGCCAAATGACACACAAAGGAAACTCGTGGAATTTCTTGTCTCTATTTTGAAAACTTCCTGGGTTTCTAGTTACATCACACGTGTCACGCATTCAGAAAGCATTTTCGATCTTAACTCTGAAATACATGACTTGCAAAATGCACACCTTCAATGGACACACAAAGAGGAGAGAGCATTAGCTGGTGGCTTAAATGTAAGCAAGTAGGAGATAGTTTAGTGATACAGCATGTTTTAAACATGACTGGCAGTGGGTGTCAGAGACCTGAGTCGCTGGCAGGAAGGGAATCTTCCATGGGGAGGCGGTGCTGTCTTATGGGGAGGGCATTTGTTGTTCATTTACCAAACACTTCCTGTGAGCCCCACGGGCATAGGGAGGTTGCAGAAGATTCCCAAGGTCCCTGCTTCCATGGGGCTAAGCCCTCCTAGGCTAGAGATAATCTAGGGAGAGAGCCATGTCCAGTTCCCACGCCTGGGATGCTCTGACCTGGCTCATGTTTTATGATGGCAACCTCTTTACAATTTATTTACTTCTGCATGTTTTCCTTCTTTGCCATCCTACAAACTTCGTATGAGCTACACATATGGCCTGGATCCTCAAAACTTTGCATCTACTGTGTCCCAGCACGTAGTAGGTTTCTTACCATCATTAAGGCTAAGTTTTGTAATTCTCTAAGATATCTGAGTGTCAGAGATCAGTAAAGAAGTTACCCATGCTAGTCTATAGACTTTTGCATTTCTTTTGTTTTTGTTTTTTTTTTCAAGACAGGGTTTCTCTGTAGCTTTGGAACCTGTCCTGGAACTAGCTCTTGTAGACCATGCTGGCCTTGAACTCACAGAGATCTGCCTGCCTCTGCCTCCCGAGTGCTGGGATTAAAGGCTTGTGCCACCACTGCCTGTCTCCTTTTGAAATTTTAACCTAGGAAATTTTATTAATCCAAAATGTACCTTTAAAAATCAAATTTCAAATGATTTTCACGTTGACACTTAATTTGTATCTTCACAGACACAAAAAAGGATTGTAGTGCCTAGTAGTTACAAATAAGGCTGCTTCCTTCAACACACAGCTGGGCACTTGTGATCTGATAGTTCCCTCAAAGACAGAAAAATGAGCATCAGCTGATTTTTTTTCTTCATTCGCTTCAAGCAAAAGCTGAGGAGTGAAAAACGTGTGTAGTTAACTGTCAATGAAGTTTACATAAGCACAGCCAAGAAGCCTTTGACAGACAGGTTGATTTTGGAGGAACTCAAAATCATTCTTAGCATGGAAAATTGAAATAGGAGTAATTATTAGATCAATGTGACCGGGAGCAAAACACAGCCAAAGCAAAGGCCAGGGGTGTGACCAGAAGAAAACAAAATCTTAGGTAAACAGGTCCTCTCTTTCCCTGATAAAGGGAGACTCGTTTGCAAATGCACGTGTTGATGAGAACTTGTACCGGGAGATGTGTTTATCCAGCTCCAGCACTGCTTCAGGCTGGTCTGCATGCTGAGGCCTAGAATGGACGTGTTCCCCCAGCAAAGCTCTTCACTCAAGCTCCAGGACCCATTCTGGTCGCCAAACCTGAAACATCTTGGGCAATGCTAGATTTTAAACTGTTTAATTAATATATAAGAAACAGCTGGACATGGTAGCCCACATCTTCGATTCCCACACTTGGGAGGCCGAGGTCGGAGGATCTCAAGTTCAGTGCTAGTCTGGTCTACACAGTGAGTTCCAGGACAGCCAGGGCTACACAGAGAGACCCTGGAAACCAACAAAAAACAGGACATACCTTTCTTTTCTAATGCTCTGCAAACACAGGTCAAAGCATTTCGTTTGCTTATTTTTCTTCTTTTGAACTAAAGAGAACCACCCTCCCTTCATCTGCTATCTTTGAACCACATCGCAGAAGCAGTTGAGTGGGAAGGTGGCTTCTGTCCAATAGGTCCTGAAGTGGAACTGGCCATTTGTCTGCTAATGGCAAATGAACACAGTAACATGTCACCATTATACACGGTTCACCCTCAAAGCAGTAAACAGTGTTTCCTTCACCACAAACTGAATGCTTTCTCTTTTTCTCACTATGTGAAGTAAAATGCACATATATACATACGGCATACACATATATAATGTATATAGTATGCAATATATAATATGTAATGTGTATAACAAAAGGATTACACTATTATACCCCAAAGTTAACTGATGAGACAAGCTTGACTTTTCTCCGTTCATGGCCTCTGATGAAAGAAATTTGCTGGATGGCTAGGCTGGGTCACTCATTCACGGGAAACTTAAAATCTGGAGAGGGGCCATGATCATACTGTCTTGATTTACCTTCCCAAACATCGCCGGGAGACAATTTTGTTTTTTCTAGCCACTGAGGCATTGAATCTGTGACAATTATAACATTCTACTGTATAGAATTAAGAAGCAACTGCATACCCCATGGAAAATGCTGTACATATTTCCAGCTACCAGTAGGCATGATACTTCTAGAGACTTCCATGCAAGAAAGCCATAATAACAAGCCTTCCACTCCCATTTTCTATACTAATGTATGTGATATTTCAACGGCTTTAATGTAAATCTAATACCACCAAATGTTTCTATCTGCACATGGGGAAGGTTTAAATGGACATGTATTTTTATTTAGCCGATTTTAAATTGTAATTTACATTTAACCACTACCTTGCTATTGATCCAAATACAATATGTTTAATAATAAGTTAACATGTCTGTGGGTTGCAAGGAAATACAATGGAAACCATAATAAGGCATACGCAGAGCTTTCTGGGTCTTGAATTCAGATTGTTCTTTATCCCTCACACCAACGACGGGATTCTTAGCTGCAGACACTCTGCGCAGACTCCAGGTTTCTCATAGTTTCATAACACTTGCTTGTATCCAGTATTTTAATGGTCTAGTTTTTTACTGTTAAATTGCACATTTGGTGTGAGCATTAAATAATACAAAATGTTTTATCCATCTCTGTGTTGCGTTTGAGATTTTAAAATAAGCCATTTTTTCCACTTCCACATTGCTGGCCGCTTACTTTCCGGGGATCATCTAGTATTAACTTCAAGGGCAGCACACTTGCCTCACCAATTCCCTTTAGTCTCGATACTCTTGCATCCAACCAGCCCTCGGTTCAGATGATGCAGCAAGTTTGTTTACTGTGAGCAACTTTCTCTTCATAACAGACCACTTAAGTTTTGATTTGACACCCACAATTGCACCCAGTATCAATGGAGGGCTCTGGAGGAACCAGAAGTAGATGCTTCTGTTGCTTCTTCCAAAATTACCGGGAATTCTAGGTAACTGCAGAGATCGACCCACATTCCGCTGGCTAGGCAGGAACACATCTGTGTAAGTATATGAATATGGACAGATGTGTGTGGGTTTTACATATTGGCAACTTGAGTGTGCAAATGCAAAACAGGCTTCCAGAACTCCAGGTGAGGGAAGCACACTCACACGTTCTTCAGAGAAAGGGCAGGGTTTCCCGACAGTCACCTGCAAGGGAAGGGATACGCTGCCATGCCTTAAGGTACAAACCCTGGCACCTGTAGATTTTCTTTTTGCTCAGCTTGTCATCATATTGTACACGGAGCGAGCAATCTTCACTACTTTATTCAAACTAATTTTTACTTGATGAGAAGATACTCCATTTAGCCTCCACTCCTGTGAGTTCAAACGGAAAAGTAAGAAAATACACTTTTTGTTCCAGGCTTTAACTAAAGGGTCTATTTTTCCAGGGTTTGCTTATAGGCCTCCATGTTCAATATTTTTCTTTGAGGATCCGTGATACACTCGAGTCATTTCAATTCAGACCATCCATCAGAATAAGTCAAGAGCGGGAAAGGGTTGGCCTTTCTGTCTGCCCGTCTAGGTAGCTTTCGTCTCTAATGGAATCCTTTCGATAATTATTTCATACTTCGGGCCAATCTTGATGGAGTCCATTCACCCCACCGCTACCTCGGCAGATCATTCAAAAGCTTCTATTAGGACTCTCAGAGAAACCTCCTTTTGCTTTATGCTCAAAGAATGGAAGAAGAAAACTAAGCTTCAAGAGGGCCAGGCTCTCACTGTAATCACCGGCCAGCCTGCTGAACGAGAGGCACGGGGTGTTTCTCTTCTGAAAACCCTGTGCCCGGGTGGAAGGGTTTTAACCTGCGCCCACACCATGGCATCCTCACTCCCGCCCATAATCTATGAAATGTATGCCCACGCTCATTTACAAATAGTTTCTCCATTATTAATGTTTGGGACAGATTGGCATTGGCCCTGTTTGGATGACAGTGATTTCTGTCGGAGAAAAGAAGAAAAGAAAAGGAATCAGTCTTTGACCGCTCAACATGATGATAAAAGTCAGGCATAATCTGGGACACCAATTTATTTCTGGAATATATCACGCTCCTTTTAAAACACAGATTTTCTTCTGATTGTACTGCTGCTTTGCTACCCGCAAAAGCCTACTTGGGTTCTCTAAGCAGAAAGCAGCCGATGGGCAGGTGTGAGCTGAGGACTGAGAACCGCCGTGGGCTCCGGGCAGAGCAGCAAGCAGTCGCTGGGCAGACTAGCCGCTCCTGCCGAGCGCATCCATCTTCAGTCTTGCTGGAGGCACGGGGCTTCACTAAGCCTCGAACCACCTATCTGTGGCGAAGCAGGAAGAGAGGGACAAACTGCCCACGTGTGTGTCCCTGAGCGGGGATCTGGGATCCTCCACTCACCCTCTTCTGTAGAGGACTTAAGGGGGGTTTTGAATATATATGTGATATGAGGGTCACAACTTTCACCAGAGAATGCCAGGCAAAGGGTGACACACACGGACACAGTCACAGCCCGCTTACCAGCATCAGCCAGGGTGCTGCTGCTCAAGCCGCAAGCTCAGCAGGTAGAATCTCTGCACGGGCAAGGCGGGGAAAGCCCTCATCTGTGAGCAAGTTGCTGCGGGGTAACAAACACTGTCACAGGGAGTGGAAAGAGTGGAAAGTGACCGCTAAGTGTCCCTTAGCTGGGATTCAAACTTGCTGGTAAGCAAGCATCCTTCAGAAAACCACTTCCCTGGCCCATGTTCCTTCCTACTAAATGAAAGTAGGCACCCATCTTCATCTTTGGAACATTCAATGAGTGTGTGTCTGAAAAGCAACGTATTATCTAGGGTGATTTTTAACGCGAGATTTTGCTCAATCTGCTGCACATCATGGTTGTATTATTTTGTTTCTTGTTTTTCACTACTACTAGCTTTATAAATTAACCTAGAGTTTTTGTAAAGACTACACATTCAACGAGTCTCTTTCTTCGGTACAAAGATGAACTTGGGGGACTTTTTGGGACACAAAAGGGCTACCTAAAATGTGAATAGTCTACTTCCTTGTTTTTAATTTTAAAAATGACATTCATTTATTGATTTTGCGTGACTGTGCATGAGTTTGTGGTGTTCGGAGAGCATCTTTCATGAGTTGATTCCACCACGTAGGTTCTGGGAATCGAACTCAGATCATCAGGCTTGGCTGCAAGTATCTTTATCCACTTAAGCAGCCTCATTGGTCCAATACACCGCTTATTAAAATCACATATTCATGTACCCAGTTCTTCCTTAATCTGTTAACCTCCAATTCATTTCAGGTCCTTATCACGTTGGAAAGCATGAAAGTTTTACGCCCAACTTCTTTACAGTGCAACGCTTGCAGGTTTGTTACACAGTACACGGTAGGCACAGGGGTGTTGCCTTAAATATTTCAATTATTTAACAACTTCCCCTAATGCCTAAATATCTCTTTCCATTTATCGCAGAAAATCTGGTGAATTTAAAGCCTCATAAGCAGCAAAGGTTACAATTTCAAAACATTCTCTTTCACACTTCTCTAAAATTTGAAAATCTCTTAATCTACTATATTTTACATTATACATGTAAAATAATCAGTTGGATATACTTGAATGATAGTACAACTCTTTTTGTATCATTTATTTACTTATTTGGGTTTTAAAAAGATTTATTACTTCCATTTTATGTGTGTGAATGTCATGTCATGCATGAATATCTGTGTGCCGTGTGCATGCCTGGTGCCTACGGAGGCCAGAATCGGGAGTTAGATCCTCCTGGACTGGAGTTACAGACGATTGTGAGCCATAATGCTGGTGGAGTAGAGGAGCTGAGGCAGGAAGGCAGCCATCAGTTCAAAGCCAACCTGACTGAAATAATCAATCCTAGGCCAATTTGGACTACAGAGCCTCAAAAAAGACCTAAGATACTGTCTACTCTTGCCAGGGACCCAGGTTTTTTCATACGTAGGTATGAGCAGTCAAGACATTTCTAATAGCACAGATTATCTCAGTTTTGGAGTATAAAGTCTTAATATATGATTTTCAAGTTTATAAGTAAACACTAACATTCTGAGTTAAACTTAAATTAAAAATGATTCATACACTGATTCTTAAACATTAATACAATTTAAATATAAATCCTGGTGAGATGTTCTCCTGTGGGGTCTGACTGCCAATGACAGGATCCCTTTCCCCAGGAGATGGCTCCACCACCCAGCACGAAGCCCTTGAGATCATCCTGGGTACACAGCATCTGAGGGTCTGGGCTTCCCAACCTTGCTCGGCATGAAGGAAGCTCCCCAGGGGTTTGGGACAGCCTAGCTTTGTCAGAGGCTGCACTGGAGGGCAGTCTAGGACAGGGTGTTGGGTCATCGTGATGCTCATGACGGCAGCTCTAAGAGCTGCCTCCAGGGACAGTCTGTATTGAAACTCCTCAGACAGTAGCCAATCGCTAAGAAACCTGATTTCTATTTTTCATTTTTATTTTTTTCTTAAAAACATTTTAATAAATATATTTTGATGTTTTTCTCCTTCCCAAACTTTTCCCAAGTTTTCCTCATCTCCTTACCCACCCAACCTTATGTTCTCTCTCTCTTAAAAAAGCAAAACAACCCCCACACAAAATGGAATTCAAAACAAAAAACTAACAAGACAAACATTTTTTAAAAAAAAAATCTAAAACAGATCAAAATGAAACAAAAAATCCTCTAAACAACCGTGGAGTTCATTTTGTATTGCTCAACTGCCTCTGAGCAAGGGACCTCGCCTTCAGTGTGGTACAGAGGGGCTCAGCGGACCTCGCGTCTACTGTCCCTCCCCAGGGCTGGAACCCCAGCTAGCTTGAACCTGTACAAGTATGTGCCGCAGTCCCTGTGAGTTCACAGACACCGGTCCTGCTGTGACTGGAAGACAACGTTTCCTTGGAGTCACCCACAATCTCTGCTCTTCCAACCTTGCAGCCCCCTCTTCTGTAGAGATGCCTGAGCCTTGCATGGAGGGGTATGATACAGACATCTCCCTGAGGGCTGAGTGTTCCCAAGGCTCTCCCTGTACGCTGTCCAGCTGTGGGTCTCTGTTAATTCCCATCTACCACAAGAAGAAGCTTCTCGGATGAGGATTGGAGACTTGGGGGTCATTTGCCATAATTAGAAAGTATATAAGCCGAGAAGCTATCGGCAATTGATAGCTGCTGGAGAAACAGGGTGTGGCCCTTGGTTGGTGGAACGAAACCAGGAGATGAGCCCACAACCACAGGGAGTATATGGGTGGAACTAGCTGGGATGGATGGGTTTAAAAAGAAACAAGGACACAAAGTTGCGTGGGTTTGGAATGGGGATGGATCTGAAAAGAATTGGGGGAAGAAGATGGATGCAATCCAAATTCAGTGTATGAGATTCTCAAAGAATTAATAAAAATATTGTAAAAAATAGATTGGTGTTTGGGGAGTTCATATCATGTAGGGGCTTCAGAGGAAGCTAAAGATTAAGGGTAGAGACCAGCTGTGACTCTGGGTTAGGGCCCAGGTTCATGGGAAGTCCCCTTCCTCCCGATGGTTCTAGAGGTCACTGAGGACCCAGGGGACAGAGCAGTCCTAAACCCAGGTTAGTGTAACTTTCATATTTCATCAGAGAAATCTCTTTGTACCAGGGATGATGACTAACCCAGAAACTCATGACTGGTTCAGATGTCAAACTGTGGAGTGCTCAGCTGCTCCTGGGATATGCACGGCATGTTTTCTCCAAGGCTCAGAGGGGCATCTTGGAAGAGGGTGCAGAAAGATGTGTAGGAGTCAGAGGTCAGGGAGTACCCAAACCCTGTCTTCTGGACATGACGGGATCCCTTCACTCATGAGCTCATAGGACAAGAAAAGCAGTCAACATCCCAGCATGTGGAGGAAGGGACTCATGAGCTCCTATTCCTATCTGAGGAGCTATCGACTTCTGACAAAGGAGAATCCATTTCTTCAAGGATATGGCTCCTGTTAGGTCAACTATGCTCCATTGGAAGGTCCCACATTCAGGAGTACATAGACAGAACAAATCAGAATCAGTGGGTTATTGAATAACAACAAACAAAAGATGCCAAGAAGTTGCAGTTATAGGGAGGTGGAGTGGGTCTGGGAGGGATTAAGGGCAGCAGTTGAAGGTAAATATGACAAAAATACATTATATGAAATTCCTAGTTAATAAAAATACCCTTAGATCTAACTAAATAATAATTGAAATCTAGAATTAGCTGCCAAAAACACTGCATTCATCACAGTAGCCATTTATCTGGAAAACACTGTCCTGGGGGAAC
Source organism: Alexandromys fortis (assembly GCF_014885135.2). Lineage (NCBI taxonomy): Eukaryota > Metazoa > Chordata > Mammalia > Rodentia > Cricetidae > Alexandromys > Alexandromys fortis. The sequence goes on from NW_026067911.1 coordinate 1,615,015, forward strand.
CTCGGCACCCAGGACAGACGTCCATTATTATTCCTTTATCTCCAGTGTCTCCCAGCTTCCTGGTCTTCACTTAATCTGCTTGTTGGCCCATGAGCTTGTTCTGCAATAGCACTGGCAGGACAGTCATTGCCAGGGAGGATTTATTTCTATACTGACTTTTACTAATTTTTTTTGACATTTTTATATGTATATTCAAGATATCTTGATCATACCTCTACTCCAGGTCAGCCTCCCAAACACTCCCTCAATAGATTCCCCCCTCCCATCCCCACATTCTCTTGGGGTGATTTTCATGAGAAATGTAATATCTAGTATTAGGGAGATGGCTCAGTTGATACGGTGCCCTGCAAGCATGGAGACCTATTCAATACCCAGAACTCACATTCAAAATTCCAGATGTGGTAGTATGTGTTTACAATCCCATAACTAGGAAGGTAGAGACAGGGGCTTGCAGGTTAATTGCCACAGGTCAATGAGAGACTCCATCTCAAGAAATAAGGGGGCAGAGCCTTAAGAATGACATCTGAAGTTGTCTGGCCTCCACATATGTGCTTTCTTATGTACATGCAGTATACACATGTGCATAAATTCCAACACACACACACACACACACAGAAGTGTAACATCTAAGTAAGTCCTTCGATTTGGAGATGCAACTGAAAGTGTGGCTAAGAAATGAAGGAACATTCCAGTTGTTTCCTAATCAGACAATTCCAGATGTTTTCTAACCAGACACAGGGGTTGAAAATCCACAGCAACTCCAGAGAAGTCTTGGAAGCAGACATAGTAGCTCCTACTAGGCCATTTCTCCCAAGGCAAAGGGGCCTCCGCTGCCTGGGCAGTGACTAACAGTTGAGCTCTTAGTCCAGAGGGAAGCTGTGTGGGATGTATGCACTTGAGAGGAATTGGGGGCATTAAGTTCCCTGACAGCTTCCCCAGGCTCAGGAAGGAGCTCTTTGTGGTAGTTGTCAACTAGAAAGAGCATAAACCTATGAACTGGCCACGTGGGGGAGGCGCTGAGAAGCACAGCAGCCTGTGCATTCTCAGGATGCTCTCAAACAATTTCTGACTGAACTCAAATACTTATGCTGACCATAAAAACACTCTCTTCCCATGAGAAGAAACCTTTGAATTGCCTTTGAATTGCCTCCAAAGACACTGAACTGGCCGTCTGTTCCTGTCTGACCAAGCTGCTAGTTGAGCTGTGACTCCCTAGAAGGTCTGTGAGAATGAAATGTTCAGTGCACAGTTAAGCAGCTGTTCTTCTCTTTGCTGAGCTCTTAAAAGCATTCATGCGTGGAGGGAAGAAGCAAGCAGACTGTAGTCTTTCTGGTCATTTCAGTTTTCTCTGGGTTGATGCCTGCTTCCCTACAATCTCGTTGTGACCATTAGGCAATAGCCACACTGGCCCTTGGCACAGTGTGAAGCAGTCTATGCTATTATTCCTATGCATGCTACATCATAACGCTGGGACACAGGGGAAGAGACTTGGTTTAGCAGACTGGGGAGATGGCGCGGTTTGGCAGTGTTTTCTGTACACGCATGAAGACCTGAGTGAGTGCAATCCCCAGAACCCACATGAAAAGCTAGATGTGGTACTAGAGCAGCTTGTTATCCCAGTTCCGGGGAGGCAGAGACAGGCAGATAGATCCCTACAACTCACTGGCTGGTCAGCTGAGCCCTCCTAGGTGAGCTCTAGGCCAGAGAGTGTCTGTCTCAAAAATGGTGGACAGAACTTGAGGAACAAACCTGAGGTTGGTCTCTGACCTCCACACACTGGGATATGCACATATGTACACACATGTATCCACACACATCTATACACACATGCACACATAAATATCATCTATACACACATGCCCACACAGACATCTATACACACCATGCACACATCTATATATTCATGCATATGCTTGCATCCATACACACTTGTATACACATACATTTATATACACACACATACATCTATACATACACACACACTTGCATCCATACACACTTGCATGCACATACATTTCTATACACATGCACACACCTGCATCCATACACACATGCATATGAATGCACACAAATGTATCAATACATACATGCACAGATACAAACAATCCAGAGGCACAACTGGGAAGAAAAAGGTGTAATGCTGCCAGAAAAACTGTTGAACCAGGGAAGTCCTAAATGGAGACACAGCAGCTTTGCATGGAAAAGGAGTGCAAGGCCTTCGCATACAGCACAGAAGCCATACTGTTGGGAACTGCATTTAAATGGCTCTAATTCCTCAGATTCAGGGATAACATCCCCTCTGCTCACATGTTTGAAATGCATGGGTTCCCAACATGTCAAGTGTTTGCAGATGTGCTGGAATCAACCATCATTTAAGAAACCTGCCATCTTGCAGAATGACGCTCCTGTGTGTCACAGAGCGTTCAATTGAAAAGAAGAGAAAGAGACTTGATGCCGTTTCTTTGCTCTGTCATCCTCCCACCTGTATGCTGGGTATTTCAAACTGGCAAATGAAGAAGGAAATCATGAAGCATGTTATTAAAGCCAGCTCACCACCACCAAGTAACACAAACGGGAAGGAGCTGGAGTGCCTCAAAACTGACGGCTTCGTTTTCAGTAGGGCAACTGCATTTAATCAATATTTGTTTGCTTTTTTTTTTTTTTTGAAAGATGACGGAACTACGCTAGGGGCTGATTTTATCATTTGTGTGTTAAGAAAGCACACAAAAGCAGTGTGCTAGTTCTAACCACAGGCCCAGAGGCAGAAAGATCTGGATCATGAATCATTACGAATTAAAACCTTGGGCAAATCACCAACATCTAAACTGCAGCTTCTTCCACCGTAAAACGGTGACAAAAACCATCTCCGGTGGCTCAATGTAAGAGCACATACTGCTCTTACAGAGGACCAAAGTTTAGTTTCCCACATCCAAGCCAGGTGGCTCAAAAATCCATGGAGATACATCACCTCTGAATTCTTAGGCACCTGCACACTCACATACACAAGACAGTCAGACAGACACACACACCTACACATAATTAAAAATCTTAACAACAACAACAAAACTGTCTCGGGATTATAGAGTAGACCACGCCCACGAAACATGGCCCATGATGCACTGCAAGAGCTTTGGTGTTTTGTTTCCTCTCCTTTGGTGTAGGGAAGGAATAGCAGCAACACCACAGCCCCACACTCTAATCCTAATGAAACCAAACAGGCAGACGAAGAGACAGACATAGGGGGAGGTCTCAAAATTCTTGACTAGAGTGGTAAAAGGCAACTGTTTCCTATGTCCGAGACATTTACTGTGACCCATGGGACAGTGTCAGGCATCTCCATAGGGAAAGGGTAGATGCAGCCATTGCTGACTCTGCCAGAGAAAACAGACTAATACTTTGAAAAACCATGTGTCTTTCAATTTTTATATGTTTATAATGTATTCAGTGTAACATGAATTTATTTCTTTGCTTACTTGGTGATAGGCCACCTTGGTTAGGGCAGACAGAGCGAGTATCTGTGTTGAACTCAGCCCAAGAACTATCTGGTGATAATCTCTGGATCAGAGACAGAATTTTTGATAATAGTAATAATAATAATAATAATAATAATAACAATAACCCAATAGCATCTAAAATGCTACTTTAAACTGTGCTGGCTTAGGTTTAGGGAGATGGCTCCATCAGTAAGATGCTTGCTGCATTTGCACGAGTGTTGTGGGATATTTGTACACTGTGTGAAGATCTATTTGCTGTGACTGGTGTAATAAAAAGCTGATTGGCCAATAGCTAGGTTGGAGGTATAGGTGAGACTTTTAGGCAGGGCAAGAAAGCAGAAAAGGAAACAAGATGGAAGAGGTAATGCCCCGCGGCAGAACGGAGATTAATATAAATGGGTTAGTTTAAGTTATGAGAGCTAGTTGAGAGAAGCCTAAGGTAAAGGCCAAGCATCCATAATTAATAAGCTTCAGAGTCGTTATTAGTGAGCTGGCGGCCCATGAAAAGACTTGCTACATAGGAGGATCGAAGTTCAACTGTCTGTCAGCAGTCATGTGACAGGCTAGGCACATGAGCAGATGCCTGTAGTCCCAGCTCTGCGGAGCCAGAAAGAGGTGGATCCCTGGGCCCAGCCGGGCAGTCTGTCTCAATCAGAGAGTGCCAGGCTCACTGAGAGACTTTGCCTTCAAAACAAGGTAGAAGCACTAGAAAAAGATGTCTAAGGTTGACCTCTGGACTCCATTCCTGTACACCTCACACACAGATGTACATACACATGCATGTAACACACACACACACGCATAGACACAAACTGTGCTTGAATGCTGGTGGCAAGACTAGGATGGGTCTACAGTAAGGACAGGATTGTGCAGCAACTGCTCACAGAATGGCCTCCTGGACTAGTTATTAGCTGAGCATCCTGAGTTGAGCCTCAAGCTTTCTTAGTATCTTGACTGGTATGAACCTCCCTCCCCCATCTTCCCAACTTGATTTCTCCATGGTCTATGACTCAAGTATGTGATGCCACCAGCAATAAGTGCTTGCCGTCAAGAGAACAGCCAAGAGTAATAATGGCAGTAACCTGCAACGTTGGTTATGGGCTTCTGGGACCTCACTGGCCAGCAACTCTGACAGAGCTGCCCGGTTCCCAGCACTGGGCTTTGTATTTTCTATCCTGTGCTGTCTAGTTAGGGCACTGCTGCCTGTGATAGGGGAACTTCGCTAAACTTTTAATATATTTGTACATTTCTATTTCAGGAAGCTTCTACAATAATAGGTTTCCATAACTTTTTCAGAAGGTCTTTGGTGTTAGTTACCCATTCCCTTATTGTCTCCCCCACCCTGACCTCCTATCCCCACCCCACTTAACCCTTCCAGTTCATTTATAAATGGGGAAATTCTATATATTGTGGTCTCCCTCACCTCACTTGAAAGCCCCTCCCCAAGTTCACTCACTGACTTCCTGACCTCTGCGGGTATTCCAGGCGAAACACACATTTCTAGAGGGTCAAAGCTGGCATTACGCCTGGGAGAAGAGAGCCCGGAGAGGGAAAGAAATCAACTGTACCTGGAGCTTGAACCCTGTGAATTACAATAACATCCTTCTGGGCAAGCTATGCCCTCTGTAGCCCCCAAGACACTAGAAAAGAAGGGAGAAACTAAGGCTAAAGTTGACAGGAGAAACCAAACAAGAACAATGAGAGCGGAAATAAACCAAATAGAGAACACAAGTAATAGAAAAAACATTCAACAAGAAGAACAAAGGTGGGAGCTTTGTAATTCCTGATTTCAAAATGACACATAGCCATGGCAATCAAAACCACATGGCTGTGGCAGGAGAGTGAGCAGGTATGCAGCGCCACAGAAGGAGTCAGCGGATCAAGAAATAAACCACACAGATATGGTCTACTGATGCTTCACGCTGGCGCCAAGAACACAGTGTGGAGAGGATGTGCAAAGAGGACAGCCACAGCCGGAGAATGTAATCGATCCCTTGTCTCGTGACCCAGAAAAGGGAAATCAAAATGGACATTAGACACAAACTGTTGGATTACAACACAATCCAGGGAAACATGTGAGAAACGACTGGGGGTGCACTTCAGTCCCGGAGAGCAGATAAGGGGGTGCACTTCAGTCCCGGAGAGCAGATAAGGGGGTGCACTGCAGTCCCGGAGAGCAGGTATGGGGGTGCACTGCAGTCCCGGAGAGCAGGTATGGGGGTGCACTGCAGTCCTGAAGAGCAGGTATGAGAGAACCATAACTGTGATAGAGTAGCAGCCGACGATGAACAGAGGAAAAGGTGACAAACACAGGAAGAGACATCACTTGTGTGTTTTTAGGGCCAGACTCCAAAATACACAAGAAAGTCCAACAGGTCAAAAGTAAAACACAGAAACTAAAGCAAAAGCAAACATACAGACAAAACAAAAGCNAAAAAAAAAAAAAAAAAAAAAACCTCTAATTTTAAAAAGGGGCAAAGGACCCACATAGGCATTTCTCTGAAGGACAATACAAAGTAGTCACAAGGACAGACAGGGAAATGCAAATTAACAAAACAAGCTTTTGGTGAGCTGTGCACTTTAAGGAATTGCCTAATGTTTGCACACCTGTTACATCAATGCTGCAGATGTAACCCAGTCCACTGTGTGGAATACCAAGACACAGCAAACTAAAACAGAACTCTATATGCAGCCACTCCTCAACCGAGGACATGCCCAACAGAACATGTGAACTTGTCATAGATAGAGTGGCATGACTGTGTTTAGTGGCGTGGCACTTTCACGGCACAAACTCAAGTAGCCTGTGCCTATCCTTGAAAGAGTGGGTAACGAAAATGTGGTGCCGGTTTGTGCATAAATGTGTAATAGGAGGGATGATAGAGATAGATAATGAACAGGTAGGCAGACCCAGATGTGGGTCATGACCCTTTGGGGTTAAATGACACTTTCACGGGGGCTACCTGAGATCATCAGAAAACACGGATATTTACATCATGATTCATAACAGTAGCAAAATTACAGTTATAAAGTAGCAATGAAAATAATTTTATGGTTGGGAGTCACTATAACATGAGGAACTATATTAAAGGGTTGCAGCATTTGGAAGGTTGAGAAGCACTGAGATAGATAGATAGATAGATAGATAGATAGATAGATAGATAGATAGATAGATAGATATAGTAGACATACAGATAGGTGGTAGGTAGATGAATAACAAATGATATCAAACAGATGATAGGTAAATAATGGCAGATAATAGACTGATAGGAAATATATTGATAAATGGATACAGAGCTATGACAAATATGCAGACAGATGGAAAGACAGATATGATGGATATGATGAAATAATAGATGATTAATAAGTAGACATATGGCTGATATACATAGATGATAACTAGAACAATCAAAGGGACATCTGTCACTGATACACTGTGAATGAACCTGCAGAACTCCGAGTTAACTGAAATAAGCCAGACAGGGAAAGACAACTCCACCCATCTTGCTTAGATATGGCTTCTTCTGTTTGTTTGGTTTTGGTTGTTTTGGGTTTGTTTTTGTTTTCAGATAGGGTTTCCCTGCATATCCCTGGTTGTCCTGGTACTCACTGTAGACCAGGCTGGCCTCAAACTCACAGAGATCTGCCTGCCTCTGCCTCCTGAGTGCTGGGATTACAGGTGTGCGTCACCACTAGAACTTAACAAGCCAAGTTCGTGAACACTGGGGATAGGAAGCTGTTGTTGGCTAGGAGGTGGGGAAGGGGACATGCCATCCAAGGACATGATGGCTGTTGTGCAGGATGCTAGTGTCCGGATGGTGACGCCCCAAGACTTTTGCACACTACCATTGTTCCATTGCACGATCTAATGTACTATTGTTCACTCCATTTGAAGTGTGCTGAGTGTTACAAAAAAAACAAACCCCATGACTGTGTGCAGAGACAGACATGTTAATTAACTCATTAAACCGTGTATGCATGTATCAAAATATGTTCTGTACCTTAAATGTAAATGCCTTTTGTCACGTGTATCTAGCAATGCCACCAGTTCTTATCCCCACAGAATATCATTATCCACTACTGTGCCACATGACCAAGACTTCCATGCTGATGGCAAAAGTAAATACACAGTGTCGCTATGATTCTGACCCATCTCAGAATGGGAACCTAACATGTGTATTCGGCGGCCTCAGGAACAGGGAAAGAGCTAGGAAAGCTCGTTTACCTGCCGAGCAGGGCTTCGCTGGGATGCGCATGGGCACTGCCTGCTAGTAAAAGGCCCTCCAGAGACCCGGGTGCAAGAAGTCCCAGAGAACATGCGTTTCCTACTTGAACTTGAGGAGTCCAAGATAGATTGAGGTAGACTGCCCCGCGCTCCTCCCAAGACAGACTCTGTGGTGCCGGAGTCTGAAGGCAGCGTACAGCATTCTGAACGCTGAAGGCCAGCGTTCTGAGCGCTATAGCCCACCCGGCGCAGTCGGCATTGAGATGCACGGAATGACTGCCCCGGCGAGCTGCAAACCAAATCTGTACTTAGACATGCTCCTGTAACAACAGGCCTAGCCGGTGAGGAAGAGACAGGAAGATGAGCATGGTGAGAACCCGTGGAAGCATGGTCGCAGGGCGCTCACACGGAAGGGTTTAAGTAGGGAACTGTTACCGAGAGGGACAGGCCTTGGTGACCGACTGGATACACACGGGAAAAGGGGAAAAGGCCATGGCATCGCTAGTTTTCTGACCTCATGAAGGTTCTGACAACTAGAGGTTTGGGAAGTCCTCTGACCGGCAGGAAGAGCTAAGCCACTGAGTAGCCTGCGTTCTCCTACAGTAATGTTTGGAGGACCTGCGCCTCGGATTTGAAAGACATCCCTCTGTAGACACAATCAGTTAAGTGTGATATGGTGACACTTGTATATCCAGATTCATTGCTGTTCTAGTCCCCAAACAGAGAGTGGATGTCCTAGATGCCCATCAGCTGACAAGTGGGCAAAGAGATTGTAGTACATACACACTGTGGAGTTTTACTGAGACAAAAAACAAATGAAACAACAACAACAAACCCAAGAAGTTCTGAAATTCACAGGACAATGGTGACTTTGTAAATTATTGTAGTAAGGAACCCAGACTCCGAAAGACGAAAGTCACATAGTCTTTCTCAATACGTAGATCCTAGCTTTAAAAGTGTGTGTGCACGCACATGTGTATGTGTGCGTGCGTGTTTGCACATGTGTATGTGTGTGCGTGTGTATAAAGTCATGTAGCCAGAAATGGAGAAGAGAGGTGCTGAGGATGGGAACTAATCATCAA